>NC_089213.1:7160371-7245371 GCF_963930695.1 Labrus bergylta | reverse complement strand
CTCCTGTATAAACATCTTCATTTTTTTCCATTTTGAATTTTAATACAAAGGGGTTGGCAGGTCAAATCCCAGATAAAGTCCCGGTGGAAACATTCAGCACACCCCCCCAAAAGATTCAGGAAATGTTTAGGAGTTCTGTGCATGTGTGAAAAGGCAATATGCCCCGATAACAAACCTGAGATCTCAGATTGTGCAACATTCATCTTACTCCTCCAATAACCCATTCTGCTCAAATGTACTTGTTGAATCATGTTCTTGTTCTTGTAGGCTATATATAAGACGTGATTGTGACTTCACCCATTTGATTAGCGACCCAGTTTTGGTGTTTTGGAAGTTGCCATCTTTGGTTTTTATTTGGAGTCAGGAGGAACAAAAAAGGAGGAGTCGGGGGGTCGATCTGCACAGGAGAAAGGATCTACCTAATGAAATGCTCTATGATTTGCACAGTTTGAACTGATTCTACAAACCTAGATGTTTTTCGCAAAACAATGAAAATATATAACACGCATGTGGTCAAAAACAAGAAAGAAAAGTCCGTTTTGTAGGTATCAAGCTAAGCAGCGTCAGCGTAGATGAGATTTATTCTTTCCCAATTAAATTTTGGGCCATGCAGCATTTAAATAATTACAGTACAGCAGATTATATAGCAAGCATAAACATGACTGGTTCCCACCAAACAGCTGTTTAAATCCGTACTTTACTGGCTGACTTAGACTTGAGCTACTGTCCAAGGGCCCACAGTTCTCTGTTTAGACTCTAACATTAGAGCTTCAGCAGAACGTAAACTAAAGCACGGGGTTATAAATACTCCAATAAAGGACTCCTGAATGTTCCCCCTGTTCTGCTTCAGACACAACTTTAGGTTCAAATGTGTAAATTTAGAAACGACAGGATCTTGCAGCCTCTCCACTAACATGTTTACTCAAGTGTTTGTGTATTTCAGTCCCGGTCGGTCGTCCAGTCTTTGATCCCTCGCTCTCCTAAAGGAGGGGAAATGGACTTTGGAAGCTCCACCATCCATTTAGGTGTGTGTATTCAGCAGGGGGGGGTTGTGGGTGTTGTTCAGGCTGATTGCATGAACAGTTAATCTGATGTCAGTGTGCCTGTGAAGGGTGTAAACGGTGTAAGAAGTGCTGTCGTCACAGCGGAGGACAGGATACGGTGATAAGGGAAGAGGGACCCCTCCCTGCCTGCCTCGGTTTCCTGAGAAGAGCCTGGCTGTCTGCCACCAAAACCCCACCCTGAACCCAGCACCCCCACCCCAAACTCTGAACCACTGAGCAGAGAGATGATGGGAAGAGTAAGCAGCTATTTTTTTTTTCAACTTCTGCCAACTTCTGCAAAGTTTGTAGCTCCTTTCACTGACGTCATGCAAACAGGGACAGTTCTAGACTACCTGATCAGGTGGGCTGGTAGAAATAATGGGAGGGCATATTCCAGGGAAGGGAGGAGGGGATCTAATATTCATGAAGATGATGCTAAATGTAGAGGTTTGTTTAATATTTGAAAAAAATTGAGATTAAACGTCAATCTAGAGGTACAATTAAGTCAACCATTTCTACTTCATATGTTCTCATTTTCCTATAAAACGTGTCTTTTCTGTGCTCCATTCGTTGGCCTGTACAGTCATCCCTCTTACGCTGTATGTTTATGATTTCACATGACTCACTGTGAGTAAGTTTACAGCTTCATATCTGCTGACCAGCTGTGTCATGACCCACGTGTTTGTTCTGATTCAGAAAGAGAGAGTCCGGAAATCTGGACTAATCCAGGTTTCTCAAGAAGGCGTGTGTGTTCTGGATTTACGTTTCTCGTCAGGAGTTTATGAGGGCGGAGATGTGGCAGCGCCTGCAGACAAAAAGCAGGGCAACACAACACCTATTTTTGTGCAGAAGAAGGCAGCACGTTATCGTCGTTTCACTATCAGCCTCCACATTTACAGAAGTCCCGTTTTTCTGTCTGAGGCTGCACTTCAAAGAGATTCTATCAGTAATTAAACAGTATCAAACTCTCTCTGATGTCCTGCTATAATGACACAAAGAGCTGCCTGGAAATCAGCTGCAGAAAAGACCGTAAAGGGCAAATCTTGTTTTCAGAGAGTCAAGGTCTCACGACATGATTTGCCGTCCACATTTATCTTCTGTGTGTATTTTTAAACACTTAACCAGGGCCGTTGTCGGGGAAGGTTTACATGGTAATAATGAATAAGTCAACAATAACATACCAAATTCAGCCACCTTAAAGGTAGAGGCATTAGCATTGTTTTTTGCAGCTTGTAAACACAACATTTAAACTACAAGCCCCTCCTCCTCCTGGGCTCACTGGAGCACCTAGTGTTTTCATTTACTGCCGCTACATACCACGTCTGTCATATTCGTTAGATAGCATCCAATCGCTGAATTTAATCCACTCCTGAACTCAATTGTGCTGTCATTGGCCGGGGGAAACACACCAGCTCCCCGCCGAGGAACGTCGCAAATCAACCAAAACATAAAAATCCAGTCAGAGGACATGTTCAGGTGCAGAAGTGACGGTTGATCGACATTACTTTTGTTTTGTTTATTTTTCAGGATAAAGCTATTTGACTGACTCTTTAAGATTGTAGTATTCACCTCAGTCTTAGTTTTTCTTCTTGATTTGAATTCCTGCTTAAAGGTACAGTGCATAATCTTACCTGACATTTAAAACATTATTCCCTGGCGTCCTCAGAGAGAGAGGTTTTTTTTTTTCTTCAGAATTGTGTTCATTGTTGTTATTCAGCTCATTTAACTGAGCTCATGACAGCCATGACTAACAGGTTAAAGAAGGAAACAGAATAATTTTATTTCTAGCCTGACACGAGCCCCCTCCGTCCGTTTGGTACCCTCTGTTCACTTTTCCTTCCCTCCTCAATCCCCTTACACTCAACCTTTCTCATGCACTCAGGATGATGATATTCTCTTTTATATACTTGAGTCTATTATATTTAAGTTCATTGACGGTAAGAGTACTGGTGCTTGAAAGCCTTTTTCATCTTTGACGTGATTTTTAACAGCCTGCAGGAGTTCATGAATAAACCTGAAATTAAAACAAAGTCTTTGGTGTAAAAATATGTTTATCATGAGTAATCCTGGCACCAAAGAAGAAGAAAACAAGAACAGGCAGTATAAAACACAAGAGACACTTCTGGCAGAAGATTGTATTTTTTACCTCAGAACATTTTCTCTCAGGGTGAAACACTTCTTTTTTTATTTCTTTTTTTATTTTAGAGCGAAGAGACTTGGAGAAGTTGGATGTACCCTCCTGCAGTCCAGGGTGCAAAGTGTCTTCATATGCTGGATTAAATAATTCAAACACACATGCTTTAAATCACCCTGCACATTCTGTTTCTCTGTGCAGGCTGCTCGCCGCGGCCCTCGCCCTTGTTTTGCTAAACCTCGCTGTTCATTGAGGCGGAGACTAATTAGAAACAGCCCAATGAAATTCCAGCTGTCATTTCTACACTCATCCGTCCTCTTTGTAAAAAACTGTTACGTAACCGGGGGCCCGACGCTCCAAACAGATGCTGGAGCTCGTTTCTGTCTTTGTCCCACTCACAGATCCGCCTCCCATGTTTCCACCAATCCTTACGTAAGCTTTGTTTATCCTCCGCCTGAATTTTTCAGCAGAAAAACGACAGGTTGAAGAAGAAACACTCAGCTCCAAGTGCTGCTTAATGTTCCTCTTCCCTCCTAAAACAACACTTCATCTCATGATGCTGCCTGCAGCTGAAGTCTGCTCGGCAACAGAGCGGCGCTGCACGGTAACCAGGACAGATGTGCTATTTACTTCACTCTGAGCTGACACACTTTTGAACTCATGACTGACATACTGAGTGAAATTATTCATACACTGGGTAGAGGATAAACGGCTGTATGTTGATGTGTGTTGTTGTGTGTTTGTGGCGGGGGGGGGGGCTAACAGCGGGCCCCTACTTGATGCTTCATTAACACCTCTGACTGACCTGCTGAGAGGGCCGGGAGATTAAATCCCCCTCGAGTCGGCTCCTGTTTAAACAGATTGATGTGTCCCCCGGCCCCTCTTTAAAAGAGGTGACAAATAAAACACACCTGGAGGAGCCCACACACACAACACACACAACACAAACACACACACACACACACACACACACACACACACACACACACACACACACACACACACACACACACACACACACAACACACACAACACACACACACACACACACACTCGTGTTTGTTTGATGTGATCAGCTCTGACCCGTGACCTTCAGAACAAAGCACCCAGTTTGTTGAAAGGCTTAAATTCAAAGGTGAGACGTAACCTCAGATTAGGGCAGATCTTCTTATCAGGAGTACTGAGGGTCACAGAGTTTAAAGATAACTTCATTATTTCTTCATTATTTCAATAAATTATTTCTCTTGTGTAAATAACACACACTTAGTTCTGGTGCACTCCAAGCTGTTTGAAAAGCTGCTCAGGTGACTCCATGCCAGAGAGGAGACAACAGTGATCTAAATCGTCTTGTCTGGCAAAATTCCTGGAGTCAGTAGCCCCTAGTCAGACCGCCGTTTCAAGCCTCTGATTTGCGCTACGTTAGCATTTTTGACGAGGCAGCACTTTTCAACAGAGCACCGGCACTCCAACCAGTTTATCATTAAAGTGCCGAGCTGACCGACGTCTCCTCTGGCTAATACATCATTCAAGAGCCTCATACAACACCACTTAAAAAATAGTTATAATCAGAGGTTGAAGTTGTACCATTGGAGTATATAACTTACATACTTACTTAAGTCACATTCATTCTATTCATCTTCATCATTCGTCAGTAAACCTGTTAAACCCCACTCAGTCAGTTTTAATTTTCCTCACAGCAAAGTCAACTTTAGCAGGCTGATTTATGTTAAACTCTTCAGTCTCTGTGAGTCCCTCCAGAGGAAGCTCCTCTCCCCTGCTGTCAGAGTTTCTTCCCCTCCTGTAGGAGCTCCTCACTGATGTTCACGACCTCTGGGTGAGGAGAACAATGGATGGAGGGAGGGGTCGTTTCCTTTTGGAAAGAGTGAAGAGGACAACAGGAGGGCAGCGTAAAGTACAGACCGGCTTCTTTTACAGGATGGAATGATTCAACCTGGACCCACAGTCTCACACAACATGAGCTCAAAGATCAAGGTTTGTTTTTCTTCACCTGTTTTTTTTTCTAACAACCCTGACTTCTGCAGAAAATTCTCCCACACACTCATATGTATAGTTAGGACCAATGCTGACTTTAACTGATAACAAGTGAACAATATTTTGTCAAATATCACTCTTATCCAGTCATGATTATAGACACTGTGCCATTCCCACGCGGTCATACTGGCCAGGACTAACCCTGCTTGCTTAAGCACAATTACCTCTTGTACATAACGTAGTAATACAACACATGCACGCTTTATGTTATTATGAAGCGTGCTCAGTTTACAAACAGGCGGACGAGAGAGAGAGAGAGATGGAAAAAGAGACGCGCAGTCGAGTCCGCGTCTGCACATCAGAGAAAAACACAGAGAGCATGACAGCTACTTTACTGACTTTACAGCTTATTTTAAGCCATTTTAAGCGGACACAGGCATAAATAAGTAAAAAAATAAAATAGATGCACACATCGGAGAACAACACAGAGAACATGACAGCTACTTTGTGGCTTATATTGTGTCATGTTAGTCAGATACAACCATGAAACTCCATATGAAGGCTGTCAGCGTTGTGTACCCGCGTGCTTGTGCTCGTGCATGAAGTGTACCGCGCCGAAGCACACCTCTCCGAAGTGTGCCAAAGACAAGGAAGTGTACCGTGCCTGAGCCTGATACAGAGCGGTCACACTGGTCAAACGAACAGGACTTAAAGGGTTGAAGCGTGCTTGGGCACAGTACGGATAGCCAGTGTGACCGTGCCCTTAGTGTATATTCTCCAAATAAGGAGAAACCGCACTAATGGGTGAAAGCATGGACACTACAGCGGCATGCTCAAGGGGCTTTACTGAAACTGCATCGAGAGGTGGAGAGAAATGAAACCTCCCAACAGCCAATCAGAGAGATTCCTCTCACCAACTGCATCGACATCAACCGATGCCGATTCAACATGTCCAATCGGCTGAAAAAAGGCAAGAAAAAGGATCGCTCACCGACGGTCCAATTGGAATCGACGACCGAACAGCCTGTGGTCTGAGATGAAGGGCGCCTAATATCAACAGTAGCACTGTTTTAATGATTTTTTTTTAAAGGGGTTTAACACAGTCTGAAGCTACAAGTTGTTAGCTCTCAAAAGAGACCGCATCTGTTTACGTTAGTTTAAAGGGTTCTAGAACAACATTCAATGTCCTCGGGGTAAGCCTGGATATGTGGACAGGGTCTTTAAGGGGGTTTGAACAGCAAGCACATTTTTCCGGTCATCCTGTGTCCTTATTAAATGTCTCAGGTTGTGTGGATGTTAACTTTTAAATCTGGACTGATTCATTCTTTGTCTGTTAACAGTGATCAAAATGATTAATGTGAAAATGGGATTCTAGTTGGAGACCAAACCACACGCTTTAATTTAAAGTCGCCAATTCATCCAGTCGTTCATTTAGCAGATTTCTTCCTGTTTCTGTGATCTGCAGAGGTCCTGACATCAGTCTGGGTTGAACCAGCTCGTTAATGTGAAGTCTCTACCGCAGGAAACAGATAAGAAAAACACTGCGGACGCTGATAAGTCCGGAGACCTCTTTCTTCTGAAGTGTGTTCTTTTCGTTTTGCTGAACTGTGCCTCTGCGGTGACGTTCCCAGGACTCTGAGGCGGTTATGTAACGCAGGTTCAGGTTATGTACACAGAGCGATAGAAGAGGCCCAGTTATTGTCAGCTCTGTCATAACACGACTTCCACAGCAGCAGATCCCCTCTCGGCCATGCAACATCTCGATAGTTCTTATGACATGAGCACTTTTTCATGAGGGGGAATTCAGACAGGGACAGAGGCTTTACAATCAACAATCACTGGATGGGTTTTTATTAAGTACGCCTCACGTCGCCTCTTGTCTTGGCCAAAAAGTTGCACTTGAACACACCGCAAAGACTTCAGCCGGCGGCCAACCACGACGTAAGTTCTTCTCATGCGTGAGGGGAAATAAACTCTCCATGCCAGCAGGCAGCGGTAGTCCGTTGTTATGATACAAGAGGACCATTTTCACACCGCTGTCGCTCACCACTCGTATTATAGTTAGCCTACTAATGGAGAATAATGTCTGATAAAAAGGTGAAAATGGCGCTGGTGTTGTCAGTTCTTGGTCTTTTAGTGGAAAAAGTAAAGAAGAGGCGGAGGAGACAAATAAGGAGAAACCGCACTAATGGGTGAAAGCATGGAGACTACAGCAACATGCTCAAGGAGCTTTACTGAACCTGTGAGAGGTGGAGTGAAATGAAACCTCCCAACAGCCAATCAGAGAGATTCCTCTCATATCCTCTGATAATGTTTTGCTTTGGTCACTTCCGTTTTTCTTCTTGAGCTCTGATTCATTTAGCTGAACAGCCAATCAGAGTGATTTCTCTCACCAACCACGCCGACGGACGCCGACTCAACATGTCGAATCGGCTGAAAAAAGGCAGACAGGGGCCGACAGGCAGCGACTGAGCTGGACACGCTGCAAAAACCAGATCTACAATCGCTCACCTACGCTCTCTACGATCTGCTTGGTGTGTCAGAGCCTTAATGACTGTTTATGCAGCATTTACCACCTCCTTCATTTCCACATGTTGTACTCTAACAGCCCGATCATGTTCTCCCACTGGGATTGTCATTTACACACGTGTACAAGATGCTCTGTTTAATTAGAACCTTATGTAACTCAGAAGGGCTTTAATGATCAGAATCACAGGAGGAATTCCCCGAGTTCAGACGAGACGCAGCAGAGAAGTTTATCAAAGTGATTCAGTAAACACAGGAGAACAGAGAACATCAAAGACAGAAATTAAACTGATAGAAATGTTTCACGTCGAACAGTGAACACTGAAAATGTAGAAGAAAAACTCTTTGAATGCCTCACAATGTTCCTTTTACTTGATGCATTTTAAATCTACAGCACAGAGCAACATATTCAAGTTTGAAAATATACTGAAGTTTATTTATTTGTTTTAGTTTGAAAATCTGCTCTGAAAGTTGCATCGAAAGCCTTTAAGTTTAATCATCTCATAAGATCTTAAACATCTTTGTTTTGAAGTTGAAACATCTTTTTATGCTGCATTCAGGCGCTGCTCGGGTGGTCCAAGTTTCCGAGTTGGGAAGTCGTTCTTCTGACTTTGGTGTCGGCTGATGATCAACAGCGTTGATGCTACAAAGACGATCTGTGGAAACTAACTGTTACAAGTTACATTTGAGCAACAAGTTGATGTGCAATACTCAGATTAATAAAAGGTGTGTAAACTTTGACAAACATATTTTGCCCCCCAGGTGATGAGGATTCTGACATCAAGTCGGGGACCTAATTCTTTTCCGAGTTTCCGAGTTGTTGTTCCAACTTGAGCAGGTGTTCATGGGCATTTTTCAACTCAGAAACTCGTTTTTTCCAATGTGTATGACACCACATGAATGCAGCACACATCCAAAGGCAGCTTGTCCTCTGAAGGCAGGCTTTGGGAGGAGAGGTGAAACGTCTTCAAAATCTTCAAACAGTTCAGTTGCCTGTTGGATCGAGCTTCTGATTTACCCTGACCCGAGTGACTGAGACCCTACACAGACATCTGGAAACAACTCGTAAACTTCCCCAGGTCATGTTTCATTTCTACCCATATATTTAGTATTATTGTCCCTGACCCTTTACCCTGCTCCTCATGATCTCCTACCTTGTCCCGCCCTGCCCTGATTGTGCTCTCCTGTGTCTCGTTAGCCCCTGATTGTCTGTGTATTTAGTCCCTGTGTTTCCTCCCTTATGCTTCCAGTTTGCAGTGTGTTCCTTGTGCTGCCTCATTCCAGCCTTTTCCTTCCTGTGAGCCTTCTAGTGTTTTTTGACCTTCCCTGCCTTCTTGTTTTTTTGTCTCTTGCCATGCAGTTTTTGGATTTGTTTGCTGCTGTTTATGATCACCTGTGTACTGATCTGGACTGGATATTAAACTCTGAGCCTTTTATCTGTCTGCTTCTGTAACATCTTCTCAGATAAATATCATCCTCTCAAATTCATGCTTCAACTTTCAGCTCCTTTAAACCTAAAACTATCTGAACTATAAATCATCCACAATCCATTAACGAGTCTGGAAAAACGGACTCAAAATTGCAGAAACTGGAGCGCTGGTGGCACAGTGGTTAGTGCACGCGCCCCATGCATGCAGGCGGCCCGGGTACAAATCCAACCTGTGGCTCCTTTCCCGCACGTCATTCCCCACTCTCTCTCTCCCTGATTTCCGACTCTATCCACTTTCATATCTCTACAATAAAGGCACAAAAAGCCAAAAAAAGTCAGAAGCTGAGATTATAGATTGCACAATTTGCGCACTTTTGTTTCCCGTTTCACCGTCTCAACATCGTGCATAAATCTTTACACATTTCAGCAATAATCTTATTGCCAATGTTGTCTCACTTCTACTTTTGTGGGAAGAATTTGTTATTTTTGTTCTTTTTTGTTCTTCATTTCTCTTCGCCTCCTCTGAATTCCTCTGGCCTCCCACCAGGAGAGGTGCGCCCTGACTTTTGTTCTAACACGCTCATGAAGCTTTGACTCCCATCAAAAGCTATAAATATGACCGTTATATAACTGTAAGACATTCAGCAGCTCATTGCTCATACTGAAAGAACGAGCGTGATAGCGGGGATGATGATTTAGCTCAGAGGGATCTGTGTCAGAGATGGGATCACCTTTAGATGTTAAAAATAACCTTTCCACTCACCACAAACTGGATAATGACATAATGACTGTGTCTAACACGAGCAGTCAAAGCTGCCTGTTGATGTGATCTGATGAACATTTTGTGCCGACTGTGTGATGATTGTGAGGGATAAAAACACAGATTACAGCCTGACTGACATAAACACAGGTGTGTGTACACTCGGTTTAACAACATGAGGACAGAAAATCCTCTTAAGAAGTTATTCAAAGAATGCACACTAAAATAATCTGCTGAACATTCGGCCCCAAAACATGTTCACAGATGCAAAAACAGAGCTATTTTTACCCACTGACCCCCGGAGCGCTGTCCTGTTCTGTGTGTGCGTGTGTGTGTGTGTGTGTGCTGAATGTGCAGCTGAAGTCAGAGTCAGGATGACAGTTGAACCTCGTGGCCTAGGACAGAACTCTCTTCGGGTCTTTTTTGCAGTCATCTGCTCTCTGCTTCTCCTCCCTGAAGGCGCAGATTACACCTGGAATTTTACATGCGATATAGGTGATTTGACAGCTCAAATTACAGGTGTGAATGCACCCAAAAGGCAGAGCACATTAGACACATCCAAACATTTCTTGCACATGAGCTCCCTTTAGATCAGGGGCACCCAAAGTGCGGCCTGCGGGCCATTTGCGGCCCTTGAGGGGATTTTTTTGTGGCCCGCAACTTCAATCGAAGAATCAGAAGAGGCCTCATTCAGATTGGCATATTTTGTTATTTTTCTTTTTTATGTTAGCAAGGGCTGGATAATACTGAAGTAAAAAATGTTCAGTACAATGTGGCCCGCGAGCGATTCTAACACGACAATTTTAGCCCGAAGAAAAAAAAAATTTGGACACCACTGCTTTAGATAAATGTGTTTTTTTGCAGCTTTTCACATTTAGTCTTCAACCATACTTACATGCCTGAAAACTCATATTGCATGATCATTCATATGCGTGTGCAATGTGCATGCAGGTGGTAACAGGGACACATAAAACATACAAAGCCTCTCACCCAAAGCAATGAGGGACAGAAAGTCAAAGTCTTTGTTGCTTCACAAAACTTCTTTCTTAAAAAATGCAAATTAATCTGAAGGTGAGTAACACTTATTTACTTTGTATGATCTCGTAAAATGAGCCCTTGGTCCTAACGCTGCATGGACTGGAACGGACAGATTTACAGACATCCATCTTCCCTCGAGATCTGACCCAGCAGCTCCTCTGCCCAGCAACATTGTCCAGCTCCTCCTGGGGGATTTGGAGGTGTTGCCAGGCTAAATGGGATATACTGTACAGCCCCTCCAGCGAGCTCTGAGTCTACTAGAGTCGCCACCTAGTTGCCTGGAAAACCTCTGAAGGAATGCGGCCAGAAGTAATCTTAATGAGGACCTTGAACAGACCTCTTTTGATGTGAAAGGCAGCGGTTCAGGCCTGTGTCCACTAACGCAGATTTCTGCACTGGTAGCGCCCATTCTCAGCGTCATGAGCGCTAATACACCCTCAGCTTCAGCTATTTTTTTTTTTTGAGGTGCTCACAGGACTCTGAGTTGAAACAGTTCAACTTTTGGAACTCCATGCTCGCAAATATCACTTCCCCCTTATCGACCAATCAGATTCAAGACAGGCCAGAACTTCAGATATCAGAGGAGAAACTAAACTGATTTGTCTTTTCAAGGAAACAATTGAATTTTCTGAAACAGTGTAGAAATAAAGAATGGGAAAAGAGAACCATGTGTGAAGTTGTAGCAGGAAAATCTTTCTCTTGAATGATTTCTCCGGCTGTATCGAGGTGCTGTAGTGGTGAGACTTATTTTTAAATGTGTGTGTGTGTACAGTAACGTCCGTTCATATGTGAGTTTTACATGTGTGGACGTCTGAGCAGTGGGTCAAAGTCTGGTCCAGTCTGAGTCGAGCTGAAATAGAAACTAGTATGTGTCTGATTATGTGAGTGGGGGGGGCTTCTTGTATTTCCTGGTGGTATTTATATAAGAGCTGTTTTGAGTTTGACTGAGTGTCTTTTCTATATTTTGATTCGCCTTATCAGGCAGCGAACCCATACCAATCTTTTTTTAGCTCAAGGAAACGCAGGAACGCCACCTGATTGGCTGCTCAGAAAAGTCAACTAGTGCACAAGAAACTACCAGTGGTTCACAACATCAGAGCAATTTGCAACCTTTCATCAAAAATGTTCGGGAATGGAGTCAAGCAGCAATCACTGTTTGATTGAAAGCCAAAGCCTGCAGAAATAATCACGTTTACATTTTTGGTCTCTATAGCTAATTTCTCTGTTCATGACAAAAACAATTTATATAGAGATGCATTTTTGAATAACACCTATTTCAACAATATCAAGGATTAAGGTCATAAATAATTAGGGGCGTGGTCTATTTGAGTGTCAGGTGTGAGCTGTTAGCTTTCTGCTTGGTGTCATCTCGGCTATTTGAGTCACTGAAGTCAACTTGTGGGTCTTGTTTGTGCAGTTTGGGGATTTAATCTTCAAAAATGAAAAAAAAAATCTGTCTCTCCGTGTGGTTTATGGAATTACTTGACTTTTATTCATTGTTTATGACGGAAGCTTGATCCAAAGGCAACTGGACTTAGTGGAAGATCTTGAAGACGTTTCACCTCTCCTCTGAAAGGCTTCTTTCGTTCTTCTTTTTTTTTTTTTTTTTTTAAAGATGTCTTTTGGCCATTTTTTTTGCCTCCATTGGATAGGACAGCTAAAGAGAGACGGAGTGTTGGGAGGAGTTGACATGCAGCAAAGGGCCGAGGTCAGATTTGAACCCACAGCTGCAAAGAAACGGACTGTGGTCTTTGTACATGGGGCGCACGACATAACCGCTAGGCTGTCCAGCACCCCAGCCTCTTCAGATCTAAACTAACTTGAGATAACAAAGCTAGAAATGTAAAGCTCTGTGGATCTTTACACAGGAGAGACGATGTGTTATCAAATTGACTCATGAGTCAGTGTTGTGTTAAAAAGGGTTGGGCGATGCTGCCTAATCATAACATTTATCATATCATTAAATCTGGGTCATCATGTGACCCCTTTTTGAATGATCAAGACAGATTTCAGCCACCTGTTGCAGGGGCGTGTCCAGACTTTTTTGACAGGGGGAAGGACTTATGCAGGGGGGGCATAAAGTTTGTGTCAGAAAACCTGAAACTTCTAGCAGTCTGTTGTACCACAGCCAAATAGTTTTAAATAGTTTAAGTCCCGCCTCTTACAAGGCAATAAGCCTGACCTGTTGTTATAGAGAGTTATTATATGACATTCTGGTGCAGTATATACGTGCTGCTGTAGTTGGCCATTAAGACAAACACTTGACCTTGTGTCATCATCTGTCTGCTTGGTTCTGCTTTTGGATTTGTTTCAGTATTCAGTTCGTGACAGGAAGACGTTTCCATCAGCAGGCTAATTTAAGAAGTTGTGCTTGTCTCCTCAGCTATCTGCAGACCAACCACAGCGGATATAAACAGCAAACCCTCGCTGTGACCTCATCCAAACACACTCTGTCAATATATCCTCCGTGAATGTCTTTAAGTTTAACAAAGTTTCTCCTTCAATAATAATCTAATGATCTGTTGAGTTAAAATAATCAGTAGAAGGTTTTCTTGTTTACTCTGAACCTCCACAGCCGCTCCTGAGGGACCTGAGCGGATGGACGCAGGAACATAATGGCCTGGCTGTTCACCAAAAATAAAAGAGTTTGAATGAAAGGAAAGAGGCTGTCGCAAAGACAGGAAACCAGTGAGTCTGGAGCGAACTCTGCAATGTTAGTCCTGGTATTTTACATAAACCCATGGAGACACTTTAACGTGATGTTTGTGTTTGTGTGTTTGATTGTTCTCCTTACAGTTTGTGTCTCTCAGGCGCTGTGTCCTCATCTCATCAAATGTCATGCAAATATACTGTAGAACAATGTACTGGCACATTATTATATAACATGAGAACAGTGTGTGACTGCATTTGATTTTATTATACTGTTTTGAATTTTAGAAAACAAACTATCTCCCCTCTTTTTTGGATTCCTTCTGGAGTCCCTACAGAGACGTGGAGCCTCAGCTGTGCTGCCTTCACTAATAAACTTCACCCTGCTCATCTTCGAGGATTGCTTTTTTTCTTATTTTTTTCTTATTTTTTAAAAATGTTTTGTCTTTGTTTCCGCTTGTTCTTCGATTATGATAATTTTAACCTTTTTTTTCTCGTCCGCCAACCACACGTCTGGTACGTTTTGAAGGTCCTGCACTCATTTTCTTATCCTGTTTTTGCAGGACTCACACATTCAGTGAGCCCTGTGAGGACGAGCACAGAATCCTCCCAGTGGTTGTAAACACGGGGGAAGAGGAAAGATGTTGCTGATGCTGTTTGGCGCGCTGTATTTCTTTAAAAGTATTTTCTAAACAGAGGACATTCTGTCTTATACACACCGCCTCGCATGCCATGTTTGTTTACATCGATGTTCCTAAATTTAGTCCCTAACACCTCCACAGGTGGAGAAAGACAGCATGCTATATGATTGGTCATTATACAAGATGTAGCCCAGCATGTTTCTGAACCAAGTCACGGCAAGAATTAATGACTCCTTAGTCCCCTAATCTGACACAGTGACCGTCCTGACAGAGAAATATTGTGTAGTCTGAACATTAATAATGCATCAGCAGCTGTCTTCCTGTTCAGCCTGGGTGACATCGCCACGCACAGCACAGCTCGACACAATCTCCGAGGGGGTTGGTTACACAACCAAACACAGCCACGGCCAAACCACCACTGCCTGGGGCTGACTGGAAAGTGAGTGTGAGTGTGTGTGTGTGTGTTTTAGAGGAAATGAGAGGCAGCAGGAGCAGGCCAGCGTGCATGCCGCTGCAGCACTGGGGTAAGGAGAGGTGAGGAGAAACTCTGCAGAATCTAAAATCCTCTGCTGTCAAAACAAATAGTTGTTTCATGTTGTTGTCGGCTGACACACCGCCGTCTCTAAGGGACCCTCCCAGTCTGAGATGCTGGTGAGAAGGCAGGACTAGATCTGCCCATGTTGAAGGTCAGGTAGAAGACAGCACCGGAGTATAAATCAGGTCAAAGCCTCCAGTCGCAGCCTGCAGGAGAGCGTGTGGTTAGAGGGCGCAGCAGGCGGCAGGAGATGGGATTGGCGTCTCTCTGAGTGTGAAAACAAGCTCGAACATAAACCTGCAGCTCCTGAAACCGTGAACGAGGTCAAAACTCCTGTGCTCATAAAAAAAGAAAACAGAAAAACGCTTGAGGTGTGTTCGAGTTTAATTTTAGTTTGAATGACATGTAAAGACCTTCATACATAACAACGGTTGTGTTTGTTTTAAAAGTAAGATGTCAGAGCTTGCTATAACTGTGGTTCTTTCAGTTGGACTTTTGCCTTTTTTTAAAAGTCACAACGATCGCCAAGTGACTGAAATGTGCAGAGTAAAACTTATCTGTTAACTCCTGTTATCTGGAGTTGTCAGGCTGTAGTTTGGGCAGATCTGTGCTGAGATGATATTCCTCATTCCTCTGATGCAGTGACAGGTGGGGTCGGGGTCTCTGATGGGGCGGGGGGTGGGGGGGGGGGGGGGGTGCAGAGACACAGTGCAGCGGGAGTGTTTGTTCCCCACTGTGTGCTCCTCCTCCTGCTATCCCGGGAGTCACCTCTGTTCAGCTGTTTCTCACCAGGTGAAGAGTAGAGGAAGCTCCACAATGCTGCTCTCTCTCCCCCCCCCCCCCCCCCCCAAGCATAAATCCCCCAGGGGAGACACTACAAGTAGGTCAGATGTGTGTACATGCTCCACATGTTTAACACTGGAATATAAGAGAAGAAGAATGAGACAAATACAAACCATATACTGTAAACACATAATACAAACAGGTATGGCCTCTGTTTTGTAGCCAGATGTTTTTATTGAATCAAGGTGAGATAAGGAGAAGGCTCCTGTTGTGTTAGTGTGTCTTGCATACCTGCGTCCATGAGGACCGAAAGTGCAGAATAGACTCAAAAGGCAGCCCAATCTGGGATCATAAGTATCAAATGTTTGACATTTATGATCCGAGATCTTGGAGGATGTGACTCGATCAGGAGCAGTCGAAAAATCAGATTGACACCGCACACTTTGAGGGTCCATTAAAACACAAAAGTCACAGTTACAACAACAAAAAGAGAAAGGCAGCGATAGACCAGCAACTCCCTCCTCCATGGGGGTAAATCATAAAGTTACTGTTTTTGTAAATGGAGTATTGTGACTTTGAACTGAGCGATAAAACGTCTGTTTCTGCTTAAATTAAACGATCTTACTTCCTTAGTATCTCATTTTTTTTTTATCAACATATTTTTATTAAAGCAAGTTCAAAACATACAGTGCAATTGGAATACAGTCAACATTTTTCTTTTTCCTCAGAAACATTCAAAAACCCAATATCCCTCCGCCCTGTAAACAACCCTCCCAGACCAACAAATAGACCTCTTAGTTTAAAGACAAGAATAAAAGCGCAAGGTTGGAAAACTTCACAGAGAAAATAAATAAAATACAAAAACCAAATAAAAACAAATAAATAATAATAATGAAAATTGACGAGACAAACATAAACAAAAAAACAAAAAAATGAATAAATAAACGAACAAACAACATTGACAGGAATGAAAGTCGTTATGAGCATACCACATAGGTAAATAGGAAAAACAATATAACCTGTAAAAGAGACAAAATCACTCACGCACACTGCTCAACTTGATCAATAAAAGGGAAGACAACAGCTGCTCACATCCAGGCCACCACCTAAGTGGCTAAAGAACCCGTGCACAGAAAGAAGTATGGTCAGAACATAAAATTTGGTATGTAATTACGCACAGGTTTGCCCTGACTCAGGAGGGGAGTATCTCATTTTTTGAGTCATTTATAATATTTTACAGCATTTCATGAAGCTGTCTGTCAGATCTAAGCTTTGTGTCTGCGGGGCGCAGCAGCATGTGTGCTGCATCTCTGCAAACATTTCCTGTTAACTTTATTATAGTAAAATCAAGTTGACAGTTTTTCTGGGTCGCCCTATTTTCCTCACTTGACTTTATTTCACTTAGATTTGAGGAGTTGCCTCCTCGCTGAGCTTCACTCCACATTTCTTAGATTCTGCGATCACTTTGAAGGTCTCGGGCTGCCTGTGGAAAGAAGAGCAGCTGAGGACTGAACATGGATCTGGATCAGGACGGTGGGAGGCAACACGACGAGAGAGGAGAGACGGTGGGGAGATAGAATCTGTTACATATCAGGAAGAGTGAGAGAAGTTCTGATGTTTCTGCAGCAAAGGCAAATCGAAAAAAAAAGGTGAATCAATATGAAATTCATCTTTTGAGCTTTTGAGATCATGTTTGATCCTGAAACCTCGTCAGCATTTCTTCAACCGTTCTTACTTAAAGTCTTCTTCTTAGTCTTGCTACATGTTGTCTTCAATATTCTCTTCATGCAGCTTTGTGAAAAAGTTTCCTGTGAGGTCTCCTTTAAGCAATGGTTTGTTTTCTCCTAACATCTGTCTAACTATTAGATTTTTTTTTTCTTTATTTGAAACTTTTTTGTCGCCTTGTTTGATTGTTTATCAGATGTTTAAACTAATAAAGTAGATCCCATTTTAAGACACTCAACAAGTACATTTGGCTGATTTCTTTTTACTTTTTATAAGCAATGCAGGCCTTTTTTTAGTTTGTTTTTTATATCTTGTAAAAATATGTTTATCTGTCAACTGAATGTGGCCGGTTTAGTATGACCAGTATGCTCACGTTTCATACTTAGAACACATCCAGGGATTTCTCGCGTACACAAAATTGCATGCTACGATTTCCTGTGATACTACAGCTGACGTCCAGCTGACGTCACATTGAGTGTGAAAGTCCGCGGCCTCGGACACAGCCACACTGCGTCACATCGCTCCTCCACGTATGCTCACTGATTTTCTTGTAATCATCCGCTGTTCACATCACCTGCTCACATCTATCCAATAGAACTGCTCCACTCCCTCGCCGTCAGCCTATCAATGAGTGAGCTTGTATCATATTGCTGCTGTCTTTTTTCAACTATGGTGTTCTCTTACACTAGTTCATTCATGCCAAGAAGGTTACATGCGGCCCTGCGCCTCCCCTTCACCACCAAGCCTTCACAGTTTCATCACCTTCTTCCTCCCATCAGCCTCGAATCACAGCATCATCCATCGTCTGGTCAACCCCAGTCTTCACAGTTTAAGTAAGTAAGTAAAGTTTATTTATACAGCTCCTTTCAAGAACAGACGTCACAAAGTGCTTCACAATAAAGGATTGATTAGAGACTTTACAAACACAGTCACATCAAATCAAATATAGACGGATCAAACAGAGGCTGAACAGATGAGTCTTCAGCTGCTTTTTAAAAGTGTCCCCAGAGTTCACGGCTCACAGTTCCAAAATGTAGGTGCCAAACCTCAAAGGCACAGTCTCTTATTGTTTTCAGCCTTGTGCGAGGAACAACCAGCAGACCCTGGTCAGAGGACCTCAGGGACCTGCTGGTGTTAAACAGCTTCTTCATCCCATCAGCCTCAGACGACATCATCAGCTAACACCTCGACCACCAGAGTCTGGACTCTACGGGGAGGGGGTAGATCTGGCTGCCGCTCAGGGCAGACATCTTTGATCACCCTGCCCCCCCCCCCCCCCTGTAGAGTTCAAGCCCCAAAGATTCTTTGACAAACTTTCAATATCACATCAAATATTCATCTTTGATTCATTTAGTCTCTCCTGGTTTTTGCTGTGTATTTTCCATAATTTGATACAGGTCAAATTTGATTGTGTGAAGAAAGAGTGTGAACTTTAAAGAATAATTTGTCTCTGTGTATTAGTGGTCACTTTAGGAAAAGTCATAATCGGCTAAAATGATGACATATAGGGTGTTTTTGCTGCTGCCGAATTTGACCCGAACAGAATGTAAAGGCCCTGACACACCAAGCGGACGGCATAGAACTAGTGACGACTACCGCTCCCCGACGGTCCAACGAGGCGATCTGCTTGGTGTGTCAGGGCCTTAAGGGTTAAATACCACAAACTGAGGATGGAGACATAAATGAGTTCTCTTCATGCACATTAAGTGTCCACAATCTTCCACACCAAGAGAATCATTTCTGTGGTTTGCAGAGGTCTAAACTTCATCAGTTTTATCTGCCTGAGGTCTGAGAAGGACCATCAGTGGGTCTTTAATCGTTTAAAAAACACATTCTGCTTTCAAAGTGTAAACTATGTAAACCGGAGGCAGCTGTGTTTATGGATCCGAGCGGAGATATGTTCTGTTCACAGCAGAGGACATTATCACAGTTGGCTGCAGTTGACCTGCTGGGATCGAGGCCGGGTCAAAGGGCACGCTGCTGGTCTGAGGTCTTTGTAGAGTATGTTTGGCATCACTGTTATGTGACAAATATTCAGAAGATAAACACAACTGTGGTTTACATTCTCATACAAGGAGGGTTAAGCAGCAAGGGTAAACCATCCTACTGCCAGAACTACGCACTAGAGCTCCAAATGGGATTTATCCGCCACAGAAAATAGTCCCCAACAAACTCCTGCTTGAGGAATGTAAATGTGTTTGTGTCTTGTTGTTAAAGAGACGTCTGACTAGCTTGACTCTTCAAAGTGAGCAGGGTCCTCTTAATCGAGCCTTTTAATGCAGATTATGTTTTATTTCAGATCTCCTCTGCAAGCCTATTTTTAAAACCTTACAATAGTTGTTCAGATTCAGAATCAGAAATACTTTTTTATTAATCCTCAGGGGGGTATTCGGTTGTTACAGTTGCTCTTAGACACGATATAGCAGTAGAAATGTGAATAAAATAAGGAATGTAAATAAGAGATAAAGCCCTGTACAAGACTTAATGTTGGAGAAATACAGCTCGGGCAGAATTATGCACGAGACCAAACCCTCATCCTGAAGTAAATAATCCCATCCATACACACTCACGCGCAGATGAAGCAGCAGGAGCAATTCTGGGTTAAGTGTCTCGCCCAAGGACACATTGGACAAGTGGCTGCAGGAGCTGGAGATCGAACCCCCAACCTTCTGGTTAAGAGGCGACCGACTCTACCGACTGAGCCACCCTAAATTCATTTATTCAGCAAAAGTTAAAAAAATAGAGTTTTAAGAATAGTCATGATTTCATGTAACGTTATATTCTCTCAAACGCTGTCTGAACTGCTCCGTCATTTTTCTTTTTACAGGTAAATTACATCCTTTTTGGAAACCCCGGCTCTTTTGTTTAAACGTCTTTCTGAGTCGACATGACTGAAGTGTTAAGTGGATGCTTTAGCTGGTGAAACAGGCTGTAATGGCAGGTAAGATGTTAGGTAAGAAACAGCTGTTATATCACTCTTTTCAAAGCGCACCACATTCCATTGACAGAGCGACTATTTTTACTTTGCAGAAACCCAGAGCTGGTTGGTCTACAGCGGCCTTGATCAGTCACTTTGTTTGTCTGGTTTTGTAGCTTTGATTTTTCGGATGGTTTTCACAGATCCTCCAAAGTATTTAGTATTTAGTATTTAGTATTTATATGTTAAAAAAAAAATACTATCAAGGCATTAGTTAACCAGCAACTCCCACATTCTGCAAGGTAGAATTCATGTTTTTGCCGATGGAGTGTGGCGTCTTTGAGGAGAGTGATGCAACATCTGTTTCTTGTAAAAAAAAAAAAAAAATCCATCTACCTCAAAAGCCTTGTACAATTTTAGCAATCTCATAATTCAATTGCAGCCACACATGCGACACCGCTCACATATTGTTTTGGTACGACGCGCATGCACTCGTCATCAGAAGGCAAGCTCCTGCCATAGTGCGTCATGTGCATAGACAAAATAGAAAAAAAAATGGAGGTATAGAAAGATGTTGACCCAGAGGTGGTGGGGGAATAGAGGCCAAATTGGGGTGCCAGTGTTGCAAAGAGAGCTTGAGGTAATGGTTAGCTTTCAACAGCTGTGGTGCCTCTGTGGTTGCGCTAATTACGCTGCTGCATTTCTATTGGTTGGTTAGTTGACATAGATCGTTGAAACATTCACATTGTGAGATTCTGACACTGTCAGATATATGTCACAGGGTATCTTTGGTAGCAAAATCGGTAGAGAGGTCATCTTTGATCCTGCGCTATAAGACCACTACTTTTGCAGCTAAGTCCACAGATATAACCTCGATTGATCATCTTTCATCTGGGACTATACAGTCTGTACCCGGCTTTAAAAAAAGGTGTGTATCTCTTTTAGAGGACAGATAGATGATGTGCATTTGCCTACTTTGCAGCTGCCTGCTGATGCAATCTCCTGGAGCAATTTGAAAGACCTTTTTTCATATGGATTCTAAGTTTTATTAAATAGTCCGAGACTCAATGATAGCAGAATGTCCCTTTAAATATGCTGATGAACCCCTCAGAATTTCACAACATGCATCTGAATGCAACGTTTGTGCTGACAGTGTGAGACAAACACATTCCTGAGAGAAACACTCACCTCCCGCAGGTTTTGGAAGTTCACACTGATTGTAAATCATCACATCTTTTTGCACATTTGTGTCACTCTGAGCTGCACAGAGTCCACCATGTGTTTGGCCCTGAAAACACATCTGAATGTGGAAGTGTTGCAATGTCAGGGGAACGAGGAGTGAGTCTGTGGATGTGTGTTTTCCTGCGGCTTCTCGGGGAGGACAGAATGTGATTATGCTTTCAGTAAGTGAAGACGTTTTATAGATGTATCTCGCCAAATTGCTCTGTGGTTGGTTTGACTGATTAAGGTTAGAAAAAAAGCCGCACTCTGCATTTGAAGATGTGATGAAAAGTATCCCACACGAGCATATTCTCAAAGGAGAGACATGTTACTGTGTGTTGCAGATTTATAGTTTCTCTTTTTATCTGTAACACAGATCCACATTGGTTTCAGTAAAAGAAGACGATGACACATTTTGAAATCGTCTGTCTCTGTCCTTGAACCTGTTGTTGTCTTCAGCCCACACACATCTCTCTGCAGCGCCGCTAAGATGATAATTCATACATTGTAGACTTCTGATTCCTGACTGGGAGCCAAACAGAGACGAGACATGATACTCTTAATGAAGTGGTTTCAAAATATCACGGACTCAAACTACAAAAATATTCTGCAGTGATGCCAAAGCATTAAGAATCTCCTGCTACATGTCAGTTTTATTAAAAGTGTAATTATTGTGTATTTTATCACAAAAAAAGAGCAAGTTATGACACTTAAAAGGTTCTGGATGTGGTTAAGTGTTAAAACTCTGAAATAGATTTTGTATGAACAAAATCTACATAGTTAAGTTTTAAGAATTTGTAACATTTCTGCCTGTGTTCTTTGTGTCACGATCTTAGACTGTAAATATTAATGAACACCTGAGGGGTGTCTTGTTTGTCACACCTGTGTCCAATCACTCCGAGTCTATTTAGTGTCCGTGTGCTTTCTCTCCCACGGTCACTTCTTCATATGTCAGACCTTCTCCGTGGCTCCTTGTGGATTTTTCTAAGCCCCAGTGTCTTTTTGGTTCTCCCCGTGTTTGGACTTTTACACTGGACCTTGTTATTTTTTGGCATTTGGACTTTGATATGCACATTTTTTTTTTTTTTACTAGAACTAGTTGGGGTCTCAGGGGGCATTGCATGATGTAAACAGAACACTGCGAGAGTAACGGACGACTATACAAAGCTTTAATGAGAATGTTTGCCTCTATATTAATACCATGCGTAGTTTGACGCCATCACAAGAGTGCAGAAAAGAACATACTGGTGAAAGAAATAGTGAAGCAGTTTTGTTACATGCAGGGAGATTGAACCGCAGTGCATACCACCTCTGATTGTGCACCGGTCGCGGGGAATAAATGTCTCTGACCCTTCCCTCTTGCTCACTGTGAATTTTCCTGAATATTACCAGTGCTGTTCTCACATCATTTCATCTCACATGCCGCTCACCCTCGAAAAACTTCAGGAAGTGTAAAAGAAGCTGAAGACTCTAACAAAGGGTTTCAGACGTAGGTGGTGTGCAGCATTCCTCTAAAAGCCGCCGACCTCAAGTGAGCAGCAAATATGTGCACCGTATGAAAACAAAGTGGAGAAAGTACTTGTTCCATTTCCATTTTTTTGTTGGGGCGGGGAATGCCATCACACGCTTTATGGTCCAACGAGCAAAACAGTAATCAGGGTTGATACTTGTGTCTGCTACCTCTGGGCTCAGACTGTCTGCTCTGCCCACCACTTACATAACTGTTTGTTTTATAGGCACACACACACACACACACACACACACACACACACACACAAACACACACACACACACTGGGATTTCTTCTCCCTAAAAGGCGATGAGTGCTCAGTGACAGATTTGAAATAACAGGCCTGAAGCTGCTGTCAGTGTCACACAGAAACTTGAGCAGCTTCTTTATTCTCTCTTCACGGATAATTCGAGTTCATCCATTTCTTTTTTTATCAGCTGGATGATGTCAACACAAGAACTTTAAATGTCATTTTACTAACATATTTTTAAATGTCTCACAGTGTTTTCTAACCAGTGTACGTTAAATTGAATGTTGCTGTTTAAGTTTTTTTTTGCTAATTATTCCACTCAATAATGACAGTACCAAAGATATACATCTAATACGATCAGGTTAAACTCGGCCAGGCTGACACAGTTGAAAAACAGTTCGCTCTCATTCAGACACCTGTCTGCTATCACCTGGACCCTTTGGCTCAGCCCTAGTTTTTGCGGTGTGTCCAGCTCCGTCGCTACCCATCGGCATCTCTCTGATTGGCTGTTGGGAGGTTTCATTTCACTCCACCTCTCACAGGTTCAGGAAAGCTCCTTGAGCATGTCGCTGTAGTATCCATGCTTTCACCCATTAGTGCGGTTTCTCCTTATTTGTCTCCTCCGCCTCTTCTTTTCTTTTTCCACTGAAAGACCAAGGACTGACAACGCCAGCGGCATTTTCAACTTTTTATCAGACATTATTCTCCATTAGTGCGCTACCTATAATACGAGTGGTGAGAAAATGGTCTTCTCGTATCATAACAACGGACTACCGCCGCCTGCTGGCATGGAGAGATATTTCCTCTGACAGCAGAACCTACGTGGTGGTTGGCTGTCGGCTGTAGTCTTTGCGGTGTGTTCAAGTGCAACTTTTTGGCCAAGACAAAGGCATCGTGAGGCGACGCCACAGGCGGCCTTCGTCGCCACTAGTTCTTTGCCGTCTGCTTGGTGTGTCAGGGCCTGTAAGCGCAGCATCCGACCAAGCTCCACATAGAGGGATTATCACACACACACACACACACACACAATAAAGTATGAAAAGCAGCAGAAGTTCACCAGCACTGATGTAATTAACGCCTTACATTAATCATTGTCGTAGGAACTCTTGTCTAATCACAGAAACCTAATCTTATTAGTAATCTGATTACTCTCATTAGATGTTTTTCTGTAACACTGTAATATAAGGCATTCATGTTTCTAGCTTCACTAATCCCATTACTAATCAAACTATTATCTTCTTACTGGTGTTTCTTTGAAGGAGCCAGTAGAAATGTTAGTCACAGTTTGTAACTTTCAAACTGGGCCCCTCCTCCTGGCCTCATCCCCCCCCCCAGCTCAAACTCACTTCAGGATGTGGTGTGTACGTTTACTGCTTGTACCTACACTACATGCTTCAGCACGCTAACACAAGCTAACCGCCGGTGTTTGTCACCTGCCTGTCCAACAGGAAGCAGACCAACTCCACGTCGGGGTTCAAGGTCCATCCTTGTTTTAGAACGAGCCCACTTCCCTCATATATGCCGGTTTGAATTGCGTCTAATAACTGAATTGTATCCATTCCTGAACTCACCTGTGCGCTGTCATTGGCTGGAGGAAACACACCAGCTCCCCGCCCAGAAATGTCTCAGGTCAACTAAAACAAACCAAAACAGTAAAATCCAGTCAGAGAACAGGATCTCTGCAGACACAGTCACCACTACACATGTGAGGAGGCCCAGAGGGGACGACGGAGCAGCTTTTAAAAGTCTATATTAGATTTTTTTAGAAAAAAGGTACTGACTCTATCTTTAAGTTATTAAATTCAATTTACACATTTGCAGAACAGCAATAGCTCCATAGATTTGCTCCATTACTGTAAATCTCTGTCTCTACTGTTTGTTTGAGAGCTGCAGCACATGAAGCATGCCGTGACCTGAGTGTTGCGATCTGTATAATACTCATATCCCTCTGTGGATGTTTCAGAGCTGGCACAGAGTCTCTGATCCCGGTCGAGCCTCGAGGGGACGACAGATAATCAGAGATCTGGCACGGAGTCCGACATGTGACCACAACAACCTACGACCAGATCCTCTGAAACTCATGTGATTCATTTCCTGTTTGGCAGCGCTGCATCTCGCTTGGCAGCCAATCACAACCTCACACGGACCCTACGCCTCTTCACAACTCTGAATGACGAGGAGGAAACGGTGGTCTCTGACCCCAGGAAGGATGAACACGTCAGGCCTCGGAGCAGGTGTTAAAAAACAACAGGCCTGGTACATTAGGACTGGTTTTACACTCAGGAGGTCCAGTCTTTATTAGATCTTATCATCATGTTTAAGAGACTAACTTCACGATCCATCTTCTCACAGAGAACGTTAAAGCCTTTTACAAGCAGCATCAGGTCAGAGGTCACCAGGTGAAGGTTTCTTATGGTCTACCTTAAAGAGGTAGGATTCAGGTACTTTTAATCCTGGGCCAGATGTTTGTCAAATTTGTGGTCACAACATGCAGATTTAACCCAAATTGTGTTATACACATTAACACAGGCAAACTAACTAATTCGAGGCAGCCGTAGGCCAGCAGCTCTCTTGTTCTGAGAGGAAAAATTACTGTTTTTGTCGAGGGAGTCTGGTGCATTTTAAGAGAGTGATGTAACAGCTGGATAAAAAAAGCGTCTTCCTCTTTAACAAAAAGGGTCTATCTCTGCGGGGATCATCTCTGTAATGTTGTCAGACACTTAGAATAACAGCCTGAGCCTGTCACTGACAAAAACAAGAACTTGGAGTTTGATCCGTCGCAATTGCCCCAAAGGATTATTTTGCAGCTTCTGCTTTGAAGTTAAGGAAACCACTGAAGCAATTTCCGCGAACAATTTCAAAAAAAGTGTTCAAATCTACCAGCGACTCCTTTTCAAGAAGCTCCAACTGCACTGAGGATTTAAAAATATACAGAATGTAATGCTGATTGTGAAGACAATGGAAGAAAGCTTGTGTTTTAAGAAAGCAGTCTGACGCTGTTTAAGAACAACTCTGAGAAGTGATAACAAGTTAATTTATACATCACCTTTTAGACACCAGGTAATTAAAGCACCTCACACAGTTTCAGAAAATATGTGTAAGAATAAGAAATACACAAGAATGCATACACGGACATGTGCATGATCAAATGTGCAAGTACATGTACATACAAGCATACATGAAAATACATAAATATGATTACAATATTTAAATGTTGTAAGAAAGCATTAAAGGGTGAGGTAAAACAAATGCAGGTGAAAAGAAGATTTAGATAAAAATTAGTTTAATGGGGCTGCTTGGTGGTACAGTGGTTAGCTCTGTTTCCTTCCTGGTTCAAACCCCCGTCAGACAGGCCCTCTCTGCATGTTCTCATCTTCAAAGTCTCCTCTTATTTAGTGTTCAATAGCCGAGCATCACACTCAGTGTCCTTGTGTAATATGTTTTATTTGGTGCACTCAAAGTGTGAGGCATCATCACTTGGTTTGAGGTTTCTTTGGGAGGAAATGGAAGACGTGGGACTCGCCGTCAATGAAGCAGCCGGAGCTGCTTGGGGTTAATGCTGCGTTCATGTGATGTGGTGTCGGACACATCTGGAAAAAAACGAGATTCCGAGTTGTACCGCTAAAATGCACATGAACACCTGCACAAGTCGGAACAACAACTCGGAAAATAATTAGTTGCACGACTTCCCGACTTGACGTCAGAATCGTCATCAAATGGGGTGCAAAATATGTTTTGTTGATGTAAACATACTTTTTATTAATTCACCTATTGCACATCAACTTTTTGCTCAAATATAGCTTTTAACAGTCACATTCCACTGATCTTCTTCGCAGCATCAACGCTGCTTTTTGCTGTTGTTGCAACATTCAGACTTTCCGAACTGAAATCACTTGAACACACTAAAGTCAGAAGAATGACTTCCAAACTTGGAAATTTGGACCACCCGAGCAGCACATGAATGCAGCATATGTGTCTTGCCCAAGTTGACATCTGACACGTGGTTGCAGGAGATGGGGATCGAACTCCCGACCTTCCTGTTGGGACACGACCAAAGAAGACAGTGTTTCTACTCCAAGCAAAGCGGGCAAAGTGTCTCTAATAACAGATATGGGAGTTTACTCAAGCCAGATTGTCGGTGTCTTTGTTCATTCCCTCACTTTGATTCTGTGACGTGGCTTTTCTAAGCATTGCAGCCTCAGGAGGGGACCGTATGGAGCTTCAGACTTCTCATCCAGTTGAACACACTTGAGCTTTATATTTAGCAGCAGCGTACAATATAAGAACAGTGACCCTGAGATGCTGAACAAAACAACTGTGGATAAGAGCAAAGACGAGCTGAAAGCTTACTGAAGCAGAAAACACACCACAAGGTCGTAAAAACAACACAAACAACTCTCTCTTACTCTCCTGTCTCTAATTATCTCACAGCGATTTTTTTTGTTTTTGTTGACTTTTAATTTGTTTCCTGCTTCAGGCATTTTGAGCAGATTTCTTTGTATAACGGTACAAAAACAGTGACACAGGGAAAGAGGACACACCTTTTCTAAACATCATATGTGGCTTGTAAGGCCGCCCATAAAGGGGGGAGAAAGGGGGGGTAAAGGGGGGCGCTCTCTGGGGCCCAGTCACATGGGGAGGACGCATGGAGGTTAGCAACATGATCCATCCTTATTTAAAGCAACAATGACCACATTTTATTTTACATCCAAACACTCCCCATGACCTCCTAAAGCGAAAAAACAACACATTTTATTTATTGTAGCTGGAGTAAGATGTTACGACGTAAGCGAGTCTACATGGAGCTAATGTTAGCCAGGAGGCTAGCGCTAACTCAATTGACCAAATGTGCATGCGTTGATTTAAATCATATCCTGGGAGGGCCCATTCACTGGGCTTTTCTGGGGTCAAGCCAAGTTCTGCAGGCGTGCCTGGTTACCTGCGTCTCCAGTGTGCGTTTGTGACATCACAAGCTCCGTCTTTTCATGCTTTGTAGAATCTGTTAGTGGGCAGAGGGCCGTCTATTAATTCCTTACAATCATCACCTTCTAAGTATAGTTCCTGTAGAAGTTAATTATGTTACCTGTTACCTGATGTCATTCATTATTTTGAAAATGAAGAGGCTTCTAAATCCACTCTGAAATCAGATCTTGTCCCATTAATTCTTTCTTTCCTTTATTTATTTATTTTTGGGATTTATTTTACGTCTTGAGTGTAGAGACAGGCTAGAGTCGGAAAAGAGAGAAAGAGAGAGAGAGAGAGAGAGAGAGAGAGAGAGAGAGAGAGAGAGAGAGAGTGGGGAATGATGTGCGGGATAGAGGCCACAGGCCTGGCCGTCCCCTTCCAGGATAACAGCCGCTGTAAAAGGGGTCAGCAAACTAACCACTAGGCCACCAGTGAAGAGCCGTCTGTTTAAAAACCCCTCACCAAAATCTTTGTTCAGTGTATGATGTAATGTAATTATTATTTCACTGTTACAGCTGTTTGTCATTTTCCTCTCAGTACAATATGTTTAGTTTTAACACCTTTTTTTTATGGAACAAGTTGAAAGAGTCTGAGGAGGAAAGTGAAGACAGACTTGCAGCGATGTGACAGGAGGCGGTTTGCAGGTTGGGAACAGATAAGAAATGCAAAGTGCAGAATGAAACCCAGATCAGATCAGAGGAGAGGAGAAAGCAGCCTCCTGCTTCCACTCAGCCGCCCTCGGCTCTGTCGATCTGTACTTTTCAAGGCTGTTTGACTCTTTTTTTGTGTGTCACTGTACTCGTTCTGTAAATCTATTCTTAACACGTGGAAGAAGCAAAGAAACAGAGAGCAAACAGAGAGCGAGAAAAAGGTGAAGGATTTAATCATCACATGCAGGTTTGGATGGAAACTTCTGTCAGATAATAGTGTATATCCATAATCAGCATCCTTCATTTAACGTGGTTTGTTTGTTCCGAAGGTGGCAATTTATCCCCCAAAGATGACTTTCAAATGTGAAAAGTTAGAACCTTTAACTCTGGATGTGTTCCTGAACAATCTAAGACTAAGACTGATAATGTCTAACCTAAAAACAATTGCAATGCCCTTTATTTATTTATCTTAACATTGCATCCCCACTTAGTTGTTACCACGGTAACAACAATTCTTCCTGATTTCCAGACAAACGAAACAAGACAGAAAAACACCACGATCAAAAATTCCACTGCTCCTCCTGGAAATATCCTGAGGTTTTCAGGAGATTTCTGCCAGTGTGAAAAGTGTCATGAAAACAGATGATTAAAACGGTAGTTCACCTAATAAGTATTAAAACTTGATTTTACTCCAGTTCAACATCGCCCTGAACGTGACAGTTCTCTTTAAAGCCTGGGATTTAAGCAGAGGTAACGTAAAGTACCCTATTAAGGCTCGTCTTATGTCTGCTAATATTTGTGTATGTAAGCTGGGAGTGTAAGTACAGAAGTGTGTCAATAAACACAGCGCCTTGAGAGCGCCCATGGCCTAGCGGGTTATGTCACGCGCCCCATGTGTAAAGCCTACAATCCTTGTTGCAGCTAGCAGCTGTGGGTTTGAATCCTTGGCCCTTTGCTGCATGTCTACTCTCTTCTCCCAACATTTCCCTGTCTCTCTTCAGCTGTCCAATCCAATAAAAGCAAAAGGGCTTTTTGTGGCGCTGTGGCTTAGCTGGTCAAAACGCCTGTCTGTGCCTGTTTAAATCTACCTTGTAGCGTCTCCAGACTTCAGCCTAATGCACCCCTAATGAAACCATTATCACGACATGTTATCGTGATTATGAATCTCAGGTTTCCACCTCTTTGAAATTGAAAATGAACAGTGAGGTTGCAAACATTTGCACATTTACAAATACACTACGTCGTTAATTAGCTGCAACACTATTCGTGTAAAAGAAGTGCAGCAGTGAAAAAGTCTCTAATTTGTGTTTTGTTTACATTTTCTGAACCTGTTTGAACCCTCTGAAGGCCGCTTGTTTACTGCTTGTGTTTCTCTGCCAATAGAAGGTGTAGACTAAACCAGCACTATCCTGGGTATCATGTCTATCAGAGCCTCAGCCCCACTGCCTCCACATCAGAGTGCTGATCCAGCTTGCATCAGGTTCCTCTGCGGCGCCTACATTTCCATCTCTTTCCTTTTCTTTCCCCGTTGCAGTCAAACATCTCTCCTGATGTGCCTCGGTCTCGACTGAAGCGTCGCCCCTTTGAGAATAGATCAAGTCATAAGCATGAATTCCCGGCACACGTGCAGAATCCGATACGGCCGACATCAAAGATAGAGGTGGTGTTTGCGCGGAGGAGACGGAGGGCAGGATAAACGTATGGAAATCCCTGATGCTTATGTTCCCTCTTTAGACCCACTTGTGATGCCAATCACATCACCTTTTCTTTCAACCTGATGTGGAACTCCTGGAGTTACAATCTTGACTAACCTTGAGACACAGAGGGAAGGTGTGCTCATCTTAAGAGAGACTCGAGGATGAATTACATCAGTCAGGGGCCAAATAGTCTCGACAGCTTGTATTACCTGTAACTTCTTCCAAGGTAAAGATATTTGTAAAGCTCCTCTGAATGCATGCACCTGAAGGTTGGGCGAAAAGGCTGGGCTTATTGATTCTCTTAAAGCACCTTCTTTTTAAGTCTCAATCATACAAATGGAGAAAAAGCCAAATACATTCAGCCAGTCGCTCGTCAAGAATAATCATCTTTGTGCACTCGTTGCAATTGGACGGAAATATTGTGTTTCTGAGAACAAAAAGAGAGACAGACAGAAGTTTAAGGTCCCCATGGATTCACAGATTAATGCACATGAAACAGACCTACTTCGTTTTTTGTAAACATGTTTTTTTTTATACTGTAAACCAGCTTTTTTAAATGGGTGTGATTGTGATGTATGTGATTTCCTCTGCGCTACGATGAAGACGGTGCCGTTTTTCTAAAGTTTGCACTCTGCAACCCCTTCTCCAAACTTTGCGTTTTCAGTCACCCAAAATTCAGCTGCAGCCAAAAGCAACAAACTGTTAAATCGTTGCCATGTCAACAGGGCCTTGAAGTTTCTACAATCCTGCTGCAGCTTCTATCCCTGAAGGAGTAACGCACCAGATTCATCTGACCTGTCCGGTGGTGACCTGATGTTTACCATCTCCCTCCTGTGTGTGATCTCTTCAGTCTCAGCCTTCGTTCACGTCTCTATGAGCACAGAGTGAGTTTCCAGACTTCCCGCACATACTTGATATCCTGTTGTGATACTTCACACGTGTTCTCCATCCGTCAGGCGGGCTTCTGTAGAAATGGGAGGCTTAAGGAGGAGTAGACTCAGGTACAGACGAGGGAGAGACACTAAAAGAACAGATAATCACTCCCACATGCAGGCTGGCACAGAGCTGACTGATGCTCTGCCAAGGGAGGGATAAAAAAAGAAAAGAGTTTGACGTTTGCTGGGAAAAACACAAAGATCACTTTCAGTAAGTCGGGTTCAAAGGTTACAGCTGTGGTGTGAAAACGGTGCGTTTGTGTGTAAGAAGAAGGAAAACAAACGACCAAAAAAAGAGGTGAGGATGAGTCCTTTAAAGTCATCAACATGGCGGTGGAAACTGTGGAAACTAAACCGTATTACAGTATCTGTTGCTACTAGAAAGCCCATCACAAGTCCACAAAAGAAAAGAAAAAACCCCAAGATCCTAGGAGTTACTTTGAGCATCACAATAGTTATTTTCTTTTCAGTGTAAGGCCGATGACAATGCTTTTTTTTCTTCTTTGTTTCAAGATTTATTTTTGGGCTATTTATGCCTTAATTCTGAGAAACGTCAGTGGATAGAGTCAGAAATCAAGAGAGAGAGAGAGAGAGAAAGTGGGGAGTGGGGAGTGACATGCAGGAAATGAGCAGCAGGTCGGATTCAAACCTGGACCGCCCGCCTTTGAGGACATCAGCCTCTGTACATTGGTGCACACCGACCACGAGGCTACCAGCGTTTTGTTGATCGGCTCTTTATACTCTTTAAATATTGTTTTTTTTTAGGTTGATTTTGAGGCTTTATGTAGAGATAGGACAGTGGATAGAGTAGAAAACCCGGGAGAGAGAGAGAGTGGGGAAAGGAGCCTCAGGTGGGACTCGAACCTGTGTCACCCGCTTGGAGGACCATGGCCTCCATACATGGGGTGTGAGCACTAACCACTGGGCTAGCAGCGCCCCATGTGGAATTTTTAAGGCCGATTACAATTGGTATTGACTATGGGAATACATCATCATTTTGTTCTACAGTTGTGTTTTATGTTTTCAGACTTGCATCAAATATTTAAAAAACACGACCTTGGATCTCAAAATGACATAAAAAGTTTTCCTCACTTTGAGGCAGAATGTCTTCATCTAACCTTAAAACCTAAAGTCCTGACATGTTGTACTTATTTTTCAAACTTCACAGCACACGTTTATTGTTCCCAGCCTGAACAGGAATTTGGGATTGAACACGGTATGTTTTAATTTCAAAGTGGACTTTAAGAAGTCGTGCAACGGTAAATCCTCAGATGTGTCTCCTGTGAGCAGCGGCGCCTCGGGTCATGTGAAGCTCTCAGACCTCTGCAGACGTTTCCGGGCCTCGGTACAGTCCTCACCTGAGGTGAAAGAAGCAGACAGCAGGATGAAGAGGGATAGGACGGGATGATCCCTCCGCTCTGTTTAAGGAAGCTCCTTTTATTTCCTGGTAATGAAAAGGCCGAACATAATGTCCCCTTTCACTGAGACACATAAAAGACGCACGAAGTGGACTGAACCTGAGGCTGCAGAGAGGAACGTCTTTGTGTGACTTGCAAGAGGTAAAGTTATTGGGCTAGAAATGTGCGCTGGAGACGAGGATTAGAGCGGCCGCGGGCGGGGGCTTCATTTAATTCTCTCTGCTGAGCAACAACAATCAGCTTTTATAACGCTTTAAAAAGAGACGGATGAGGAGAATAAAGTCCACAAGAAGAACAAGAAGCTCCCTGAGCGGTTATTCTAAGGAGGGAGGTGGAGCTTCACTTTTCATTTAATATGACGATGTGCAGTGTGCATACTCTACTGCATACCCTCGTTCAGTGACTGATATAAATTATTTAAAGGTACAGTACGTAGATTCCGCTGCAGGGGGCTGTCAATTAATATAATGACAAAAAGATGATGTTGAGGCTAGCGGGGAATCATGGGAGTTCTCTCTGCTACTCCACAAGAGAACATGTTTGCAGACGAGCTAATGTACCCGAGTATAATTTACATGAGTTTTTATCACAGCAGCACATACAGCAACAGTACAGCAGCTTCCAGCAGCAAGTCCCGCATCCTTATATGGAGCGGTCTTTGACGTAACATCCGCTGCTCCTGAGAACGTTTCCGACCGGCAACTGAAACTTTCAAATGGAACGCACCATATGGTCAGTAGTCGTGTTCGTGAGATGCAGGAACTGTGTTTAACTGTTTCATTCTCGTCGTAAACACTGGTAGATTTACTTCTGGGTGTTGTGTAGAAAGAATTCATTCACTGCTTTAATCATCTCTTTTCACGGGATGTCTGGGGAATGGCAATTTACACGAGCCTCGAGGGTTTTTGTGCAGCTAGCACTCCTTTAAATCCCATCATAATTCAGTTGGAAGCAACAAACATTTGAATAAATAATTTGCTACAGTTTCCTCATTTCACCATCGATAGAACAAAATGACTTGGGGTGCATCTGAAATTAAAAGGGGTGCGGCTACAGCAATGAGGTAGGTGTTACGGGTCCATCATGTGGTCTCCGGTGAACAGACAGGTCATGGCACTTGTCATGACCATCAGATCGTGGATGTTATAAACACGATCTGAGTCACTGTTGTCACTTGAAAGCCTTGATTACTTTATTTCTTTTGCATCCGTTCAATTGAGGTTGCAGAAATTTAAAATAAGGGTGCAATGCATCCTTTTGCACCGTCATAGAACCGCGCCTGCTTCAGTTTTTGTACAAATAAAAAACATACTAACATGACAGATGTTACACATACACAGCATGAAAAATAAAAGGTACAGTGTGACTTTATTGGTTTCTTTACATGCTGTTTTTCAATTAATTTCTGTAAAATTTACAAAGACCTGTTACTCCATTACGTCACCTCAACTTTCTGATGTGATTACAAACAAAAGCTGCACTGGTTTGTGAACTTTTGACTTTCCAGTTCTTAAAGAATCTGACAGGAAGTAATTCATATTATTTTACCTGTGTATTATTGAGGCTACATTTGGTCGTGGTGCAGTTGAAATGAAGACATGTATTAATAATCATCTCATGGGGTCTGAAGCCCCTCTCAGTATACTTTAATCCATTTCAACACAAATAACAACTTAAATTTAATCTTTAACTTTATGACACTGTCAATCAAAACTGATCTTTAAGGCAGAGACATTGAGGATCAGTTTGTTTTAAAGTCTTTACTGACACCTAGTGGTTAAACTCGGAACTGCTGACAGCCAATAAAAAGCCTCTACATTGATATACTGTGCACGTTCATTTGTGCAGACCTAAATAAAGTTAAGAGCTTAAATAAGTAGAAATGAATTAATTCTTATTTTTTTGCATTAATTTATACTTTTTTTGAGTTATCTTTTTTGGGTGATTTTGCCTTCATTGGAAAGGACAGCTGAAGAGAGACAGGAAACAATCATTACACTTTGTCATCAAGAAAACATTTGAAGACAAATAACAAGATAACCAAGTATGTACTCGGGATTCTATTTTAAGTAATACACCCCCTTCAAACTTTAAATGTCAACCCTTATTGTAGTTTTTTTCACATTTCTCCTGTCAGGCCAGAGAAGTTAATGTGATGAAAAACCTTCCTCTCTCTCACCAGCAGGTGGAGCTGTTTATTCATATAAAAAATAATGTTCCCAACATCAACAGGTTTATTAATTTCTTGTTTGATTTTTTTATTTTCAGAGTAATTGTGTCCTCCATCTGAAGTGAAGTCAAATACATACAGTCATAAATCATTTTGGAGGGTATTGTCAAACAATGAATGATGTGAATCTGAGGAGATTTAGAAGTGGGTATACCCTATAATGTAGACTACAAAAATAAGTAGGTATACTCCTTATACCCTACACTACACACTGGAGGCACTTTGTATTGCATCTACCACATTGCATTATGTTGTATCACATCGTATCATTGAATTCTATGTTATCTTGTATATTGTGTATAATTGAATCAAACTGATCTTTTTGTATTGTGTTTTTTTAAATAGTATGACATTGTTATCGCATTGTATCATTTGTTATCGTATTGCATCATACTGTACCGTACTGTACCTTACCATATCGTCTCTTATTGTATCATATCGTAACTAAAGTATCCTACATCATTAACTAACCACACTTGGTCCATTTCCAGCTGCAGTATGAAAGCAGTTGAACAGTAATCCTGAGAAGAAACAGTCAAATACAGTTCCTCTTAAAGTTCCTAAAATGTGTTTTTACTCTCAGAGTGCTTCTGCTTCATTCAGGCAGAACCCACATTTATATATTTTCTCTCCAACATTCAGAAATATTTTTTCCCATAGTTCATTCCTCTGCTGTCGATTCTCGTACCAAGAAAAACACAAAGCTTCAGAGAAGTGAAGCAGAGGAAAACCCTGAATAGCTGAACGTCACAAAGTCAAGGCTCGTCTCTCCTGATGAAGAGCAGCGGTCCTTCCTGCAGTTTGTCACCGAGCTGCTGCAGCTGCCAGGATCACACCAGAGAGCGAGGCGAGTGTTTGAGAGAGTGTGTGTTTCTGTTTGTGTGTGACAGTCTGGAAGTGTTTCAAGCACATTTTCTTGGCCGGTCCTTCAGTTTTCTCTCACAGAGGACGAGTGGAGGTGTGGTTTTAGGAGGGAGAGCAGCGCCTGAGGAGATGAAGACTGTGTCAAACAAATCCTTCACAATAAAATATCACAGCCAACAGTTCTCCTGTTTACTTCACCTCCGCACTCAAGACTGTCAGCTGGATTTAAGTCTGCTAAAGACGGGAAATAAATCAGATTTATTGTAGTTTCTGCTCATATTTTAAACTAATACAAATCACTGTAAAGAATTCATTGAAAGCTTTAACATCTTTAATATTTAAGTGTAGAAATTGATTCCCAGTGACAAGCCGACATGGTATAGGCAAAGCAGAGTGAGTTTATTGCCTCACTCACACAAGACATTGAAACATCAAGACAAAGGGCAGAAAAACACATTTAAAAATCATTAAGTAAACCTTAAAATGTAAACTGCTAAAACAGAAGATCAACTATAAAAGGAGTAAGAGAAAAAGCTAAAGTGAAGAGTCATAAAGGGCTAGTTACAAAAACATGTTTTAAAATAATAAAATAAATCTATTAAAATCGTTTAATGAGAGCTGAGAGTTTCAGCAGACCTGCAGTTTTCTTGGAGTTTGGGCCTAGACCATGGGTTACCAAACTATTTCTGCCGGGCCCCGCTTTGGGATGTGAAAAAAAATTGAAGCCGACTCAGCCCTCACTATGAACATCAACATATGTCATCATGCACAAAACGCTCTTTGCTGACAAATTCTCAAAATTTTTGTATTTATCTCAAAGGTTGGCTGCAAAAAATACAGAATAACAGATCAGTGTGTGTCAACAAGTTAAAAACTAACAAGCAGCTTCTAAAGAGGAAGCAATTAAAAGTAAAACTTTAACATGAAACGTCCAATTTTAACTCATTTTAGGCCTTGTGTTTACCAGGAAGTCCTCTTTCAAAATGTGCCATGCAGTGTATTGCAAAGTCCTGCCAGCTTTAATCATTTGCATTGATTTCTTTAGATTATCTTATATTCTAATAAATTCCTCGTTTCATTTGCGTAATATTTTAAATACAAAATTAGAAATATTAGATCGTATGATCACAAAGGACAAAGTTACAAGGCATCACTTAAAAATTGTCGGACGAAAAACAAGGCATTTATTGCCGATTTCTAAGTATCTTTTGCAGTTGGGGAGAACGCATATTCTGCGGATGTGCACTTTGATATCGAAAAGCAGAACTCTTCTCTCTACGTAAACACGATATGAAAACATTAGCTTCCTTACCGTTTGTGCGCCGTCGGATTTCAACGTAGGCCTTTTATAGTCTGTGGATCTGAACGGCATAATGTTAACATTATAGACCCATTTCCCTGAAGCTAGCTAAATCCTGTCGGGCTGATGACATCCTGAAACGTATATATTCAGTAGCCTTATAGTTGATATCAATGAGAAGAATTGTATTATATCAAGAGAGAAGACTGTCTCCGACTAAACCAATCTATCTACATAAACAAAGGGACAGTGGATATGCTATGTTGCTATGCTAACGATCAGGGACGTCTCTTCCTGCAGGTGTTGTATCGAAAAGTGCTACCCATCGAGAGATGTGCCCACATTCTCAACGAGCCACATTTTTAGGACGAAAATGGCAACTGCGAGCTGAACAAGAACAACCCGTCCACAGATTTTAGATATGTATGAACAGTCATCATCACTCATGCAAAGTAGTCGGATAACGTTGGAAACCAAAGTAAACTGGAGTCGTGTGAGGACGAACTTCTCTGTAACGTGTTGTTCACAAGGAGACATCGACGACGGATTTCATTAGCGTACATCGACAGACTGGTGAGCCAGTGAACTTTTTTAAACGTTAAGACTGAATTGTGTTGTTAATTTTTTGCTTCTTGGACATAAATTGGGACGATAATCGGTCGCTGTACCGTAGCCTATTTAGCCTAAATGAGAGGAGTATAAATAAAGGGACTCAAAATTTAGCAATTTTTAATAAGGGATTAGAACTGGTTAAACTGTATAATTTCCTTGTAGTACCAAATAGCGCCACTGGGTGGTGCTGCTGCCGTGCTTTTAGTTCTCTGATACACAAATGTTGCCTTAAAGAGCTCCCCGGAAATATCGTATTTCCCAGTTGTACCTTCATAATGAAGAGATCCATTCAAGTGCTCTGGTCGGAAAAAATAAGACATTTTTTTTTTTTTTTTTTTAAAGGGTTGATTTTTATTCACCAAAAGAAAGTGGCATCGAGCTCTTTTGTGCTTCAGTGGCAAAATGCAGAACACAGAATGCACATCAGGTGTGTATGTTATAATTCGATTTATAAGCTTGAATACAATTTAATTAGCTAATATTTGCTTAGCTAGATAGCTAGCTAGCTAAGCAATTATTAACACTAAGCTGTATTGCAAAAATTAGGCTTATTAGCATATTGTGTGTGTCGTCCCTGTTCCTGTTGCTCTAATCATTGTACTCGCCTGACATGATTTGCTGTTAGAAATAATAAGAAATGCATACCAACCTTTGCAACTGCTTAAACTAATCGATAGCTCTGCCTACACAATGAAAAAAAAATAACGAAATATAGTTTTTGTACCTTCAATTGTTTGCGCTGTTGCCAAGCTTTCAACATTTTTTTCTACCCTGAAACGCCACACATACGTTACAACTCAGTTATATCAGAAATGTCCCAATTTTCCACTCGTTATCAGGACTTCGGAGGGCCGTTCATGTGCTCACAACTTGGAAATAAGGTAAATAAGATATCCCCGAGGGGCGCATGAAGGCAGCAAACGTTGTCACTCTCCATCAGCCATCTATCTTGCATGTAGGTAAGACTGTGAGAGGACTTCAGTGACGAGTTGGTGCAGGTTATGCCTGTATTTTCCTGCTCATGTATTGAATATAGCGCCGTGGAGACCTGGCATTGTAAGTTCGATGTTGAGTATTGTAGAATAAAAGAGCGGTGTGGAAACCCCCACTCTGTTGTCTGCCAACTGTCTGAGCTAACCCATTCCACTTACACAGAAAGAAATCTTGTGAAGTTGAGTGTTATCTCACTGTTACATATCTGTGTGTGAATGATGCTGATGGACTCTTTTTTTTTCTTAAGGGAGCGAGCTGTGTGGCCTCTAGAGGCATTGTGGGGTTCCAAGTCAATGTTTGACCGCCATATTTTTCTGTCTAAGTTCAAACTCCTCCTTTAGGAGGACAGATCTCTCCTCACACGTCATAAGTCAGGAGTGGTTGTTTTCGTCATGTTTCATGTTGAGGTTTAATTCCCCCTTTGTAGAAAATAAACAGTTTGGAGTGATTGGATTGGATCAGCTGACATGTACTGCTGTCCTCCCTTTAGACACATGTGGGAAAAAGTCTGTGTAGCTCTACCAACAGTTACTGTATTTATGTAAAATTAACATCTTGCTGTATTGGAGAAGACATGAAACTAGAGACCATAAACTTGTTAGAAAATGTTTACTGAGGGAGAAGGTCAGTGGAGCCCCCTGCTGTTCATTGGAAACGATTCATGTCTAAAGCAGGTTACGCTCTACAAGTAAATTGGGCCAATTTTGGGCCTGACACAGACTGTAAATATTAATGGACAAAGCCTGACGAATGGAGCTGTTTTTTAAACAGTGTGTGTCAGTGTTGACAATAACTAATCAGACCTATTTGGTTTTTTGTACCAGGCTGTAAACGTGTTTATTTATGCTGTAAAAACTGGATTTTTTTTGAATGTGGTATTTATGAGACTTCCGGTGCTCCCAGAGGGTCGCCGAGCGCACACGGTGGACTGTCAACCAATGAAACGATATTCGCAAATTTTGGAAGCGAGCTGCCCCAAGAAGGAAGCGCATGCATTTTGAATCCCCTCCAGCTCACACTGTAACATGTGCAGCTCATGTTTACATCGTCTCCACGACTTCACCCGTAGTTTTTTCTCTTGCTTTTCTCAACTTTAAGTAAAAAGAAGTCCAGAAAATATCAACACTTCTTCCTGCCCGTTGTCTGCCATGTTTGTCACGTAAAGTCATGTTAGACTGCAAAAGATTTCACGACATTCTCATATTTTCTACATCTGTAAAGATTCCAATAACCTTTTTTCTTTAGGGGCAGGCTTACACATTTCTTCTCTTCATTTCAAACTGAAAAGCGAGTTCACTTAATGTCACATTGACTCTGTGTATTTGGCACATCTATTTTGCATTTTTTACATATTTTTTAAGCATTTTTGTACTAATATTTATGCAGTCGATTCTTTCCAGTCTATCTCCACCTGAATGTTTGGTCATGAGGCCAGATAATTGCGAGCTGAGAGACAAAAAGCTTGTGTTTGTGTCTGAGATGTGTGATGGGATTGAGATATAGGTTATGGTGATTCTTTCATTAAGTTACTTTTAAGATGTTTTTTTTTTGTTTGTTTTGAACATGAAAACATTTTCCAGATCTGATTTGCTTTCTGTTGTGAACATAATTATCTGATCTCAAATTGTAGATATGTTTGAAAATGCACGGTCGAGAAGGGGTTAATCCAACTCGGAGCATCTGCACTCGTGACTGAAATGAAAATATTCCGGGTCGGAGCCTGTCAGGCCTCTGATGTACGATTTGTAACGAGATGTTTCCAAACCCTCCTGTCCGTACGGCTGCAGACACGCTCAGCAACACCCACCGCCTACAGAGAGGGACCCTCGCTGCTGCACATCTGGAGCACAGACCCTCGGAAACACACACATACAATCATGCTAACACACACACAGAACTTCAGTTACAGTCACCTTCTACTATAAGATCCTCGTTACATCAGAAGGGTGTTGAAACTGTCGGTGCAGGCGGGATTTTGAGCAAGAATACGATTTAAGGATGAAGTTAAGATTGAAAATTGATGAAAACAAATCGAACCAGGGTTTGATTTCTTTGCAGCTATAGACACATTTCTTCGAGTCCATGTGGATGTGTGAAGTTACAGAATATGAGCTCCTTTGTGACCGGAAGTTACCGTGGAAACGAGCAGGAAGAACCCATCATAACACCTCCAGCTCTCCCTTCTGCTCCAGAGAGAAATAAATCAACACGGACACACTCGACTCTCCATGACCACATCCTCTCAGCTTAATGGGCCCTCACAGCAGGAGATGGTCCCCCCAACTCTCCTGGAGAGCCGATGAGGGGAAACAACCAGAGGGTCTATGAGCACGTTGACAAGGGATCCATGGTGATATTTTGTTGCCATATAGTTGAAAAATTGCACCCACGAGGTAACCATTTACTGCAACAGTCAAATTCAAGCTGTGGTAAATTTGTATAATATTCAGGGAGACACATTTTCATGCTCCAGGATTTGAAGGTTTATCTCTGTAATCAGCGTATTTATGAATTCAGAGACTGCATAGAGGTAGACACCTTTTGTTGGTGGAAGTAATCTGGTGTGTGTGCCTTAAAATGTCGAGCATAAACTCTGTTGTGAGTTAGAACGTATGGCTGCGTTTGAATTTATGCATAGCTGGTGCAAACCGGTGCTGGAGTTTTGTGCATGTGTAAAAGTTCTGCTGAATGAAAATATAAAGTGACCTTGTTATATGATCAGACATTAAGGAAACATGCTCTGTTGAAGTGCTGGCTTCTCTGACAACAATGCAGCAGCCAGTATGTCCTCCTTCTAACTTTAGATTCTGCTCCTGAATGCTCTGGATTTGTTTGGACCAGAGAAGGTAGGCGGTTTTAAGGCACCCCCACACGGCCGTTTTGGACGCCCCTCGGTTTACCAGATATGAGAGCAGTTATCAGGTCAAACCAACAGGTGTTGCAGTGATGGAAGCGGGCAAGAGAAGTGGTTCAGATAGACCTGACTCTATCCGACCTTAAAAGCCTCTGCATGTTTCTAATAAGCTCCACGAGCAGAAACGTGCTCAAACTAGGATCAATATTGGAGATGCTTTTGAAAAATGGAGAGAGGTTAGAACGCAGAAAGGTTTACAGACCGATGCAGAGCTGGATAAACACTGAAGCTTCAGTGTCCACCACATGGCAACCTGCGAGAGCATGGACTCTAGAGAGGGGGGGGGGGGGGGAGAGACAGCTCTCTACAATGTTTTGAATTAGGACTGCAGTACCCATTTTAAACACTAGGTGTTTGCAACTTCATTGACTTAATCAGGATCTGGGAGGATGAAAATATAAGAAAAGTTCTCTGAGGCAGTAAATCAGTGGTATTTAACGTCCCTCGCTGACTCAGAGTTAAACAGCCGTAAACGCTCTGAGAGTTGACTGGTTCACACAAGGCCAGAGCCCTGAGGGCATTACCTGAACGTTCTGCTCACTGAACTCACGTCCTCTCAGTAAAACCTGACACTTTTTTCCTGGAAAGAAAACAAGACGATTAAAGTTTTTAGATTTACAATTAAATGGTGATGATTTAAAACTTTCAGGAGAGTTGTACAGGGTCCAAAATGTAGACAAAAAGAAGAGAAACACGAGTTTAAGATTTCCACATACGGGTGAAATCCATCCATCAAACTGTGGGGTTGTTTACGATCAACCTTTAGGGTAAACATAAAGACGCTTGACTTCTGCATCAGTGTGAGCGGTTGAAGGTCTGAACAAAGCGATTAGATTTGATCACCAAGAGCCCCGTTGTTTAAAAGTAATCCAACAGGATTAAAGATGTCAAACAGGATAAAACCTTAAAATGGATTTAAAGAATAAAATGATAACGTAATCAGATAGGATCAGGAGGTCAAACAATCGTTTTAATCCAGATTAAACTTCCAGTTTGTGTTTAAACTTTTGAGTAGGATCAGGATTACTTTGATCCAAGAAGTCAGGATCATCCTGATCCTAGAAGAGGCTGAATTCAGTCTGGATTACAGGGAGAAATGCAAGAAAATGATTAAACTGCTCACTCAAAACAACATTTTTACCAGATAGTTGATATTTTAAGATATGTTTTGAAATGGATTTTGCTCTATAACACTGTTTTGCTTTCGTGACAAAATAGCTGAGGTACAAATTAGGGTTAATAGAATAGCAATATGTTTTAGCTTTAATATGTAGTGTGGTGTCCCCTTTAAAGCACTGATAATCTGGATTTAGTAATCCTTACAAATCAATACCTGGATCAGGTTGATACCATTCTGTCTTTGAACAAATTAGATAAAAGTGAGATGGGTTACGTGATCCTTTGGAGAAAAAAAAGTGATTTACCAAATCGATATCATTGTTAAACCTTGGATTGTGGGATTAGAACCTGTTGGTAATCCCTTACTCTGCTCTTCATAATGTTGCTGGATTAAAGCAAAGAGCTGTGTGTTGTTTAAATTGTGTGTAAAGCTGAAAACAAATACATTTACGTATTCAATCATATACACAGTGTGTGTTGTTCTAAAGATATTTAAGCAGCTTGGAAGCTTGTGTGAGTTCTTGAAATGATTTAGAGGACCTCTTATTGATTCTTATAATATAAGACAAATATATAAGGAATTTTTGCAACTGCAGGGTTTCAGTTCATCACTGTGATATCCTAAAAGTCAGCTGCTTTTGCGCAGGAATGAAAACATTTATTCTCTTTATGGTATTATTTGTGGCTGACATAAGCAGGCAGGTGGGTTTTTATTGGCTCAGCTCTTCATGGCAGTGATGACATCACGGGTTGGACTCAGCCAGACGCCATCAGCCTCATCGGGTAATTACTACAGGATGAGCTCTGCCATCACACCCAGCCAGGTGTTACATCACTGCACACACACACACACACACACACACACACACACACACACACACGCAACCTTAACCACAGTCCGAACCTCCTCATTCTCAGATCACATTATATCCATTTTGAGCATTTAAATAGAAGCATAAAAGTGTTTAAGACGAGCATGTTCCAGCTCCGACTAATTATTCAAAACCTGAAGTCTGTCACAGCCTGGACGTTTCTCACCGCACATTTCCTGCAGCAGAGCGTTCTGTGGTTTACATTAAAGCCATGCTAATGTTAATGTACATGAAGCAGACTTACATGTAATGCATATAAGCATGAAATCATATCACCTCATACTCTAAAGTCTTTCAAAACTTTATTTCCCATATAGATTCTCTAGTTTCAGACTCCTGTCAGGTTTCCAACCTGGAGAGCAAACGAATGCTACTCGAGAGTAATTATTCATTTAAAAGCTCTAAAAATGCGTTGTAGAAAATGTTTGGGGTTTTTTAAGTGTCAGAGGTTATGATTGTTCAGAATGTTTCAAGCTTATTTTCAATCTATAAGGGTCTTTCTTAGTTAGATTTTAAGCTTATGGAGACCATCTCTGCGTTGTTTCAAAGGTTTCTCTTCTCCGCCATTCTGCTGGGACTGAAATGATACAGTAATAATTCCAGATATGTATCATTTAATAATAATAACATGACATCCAGGTTGGCCTCAACAGACAGGAAAGCATCGATATTAACCGTTAAGACTTCTAAAACAACCACAGGTATGATTTATATTGAGAATATCCTGCATGATACAAGTTCAGACGGTAACTCTGAACCAGCTCCTCGAGCCAAGAGACAAAGTAGAAAACCAGTTACAAACACCCACTTAAAGAAACAGTACACTCAACCTCTCTGTGCAACAAAAAGCCGCATTGTGTTCATGATATCAGACAGTTTCGACTCCCACCAGGTTCACTCGGGAGGGTTCACTTTCAGACCTCTTCTCCTCGTCCTTTCATTCAGGAAATGTCGGAAACTGGAGCTGTGGCATTAACACAGAGATTTATGAATGGATTTTTGGGCTCGTTGAATTTAAGATACCAAGAAACTGTTTGTTTGTTGTATCCCATTGGCCTTGTTGCTGCTTTTAATGGACGTGTGCAATTATCGTATGAATGAACTGTTGTAACTTTTTACTAGAGCCCGACCGATTTATCGGCCAGCTGAATATATCGGCCGATATGAGAACACCCAGTGACTATCAGTATCGGCTAATTTTATCACAAATATACGCTTACTAGATTACTAGATTTATTCACCAGTCAGATAGCATTTCATTTGAGTTTCATTGTATTACACTATAAATTCTCTGTCACCAGCAGAGGGCGCTGTATTGATTTCAACAAGCATCATCACTTTGCAGAGTGTCGAGAGGTGATGCACGTACATGCACAGATACTTTACAGTTGAGTGACCATGTCGTCTTCATTATAAAAGGGATTCTTCACCCATTTGCATTAAGCTTTGTATCATTAGAAACCTGGCAGTATTTTTGTAACTGGTTTCACAGTTTAGGAGCTTCAACTAAGAAGGCCCGGTCTCCCCTATGCTTTCCGATGAAAAGTTTATCCAGTCTAATTTAATCTAATCTCAACGTATAAATTACTAATGTTTCCAAAAATATTCAAATGTTTTTGGTGTTATTCACCTCAAGGCAATAATTCAAATCGATTCACTTCCCAGCACTCGTGTAAATATGTAAGAAGTCGACCTGAATTGAAGAGACGGATCGATGCTGTTTTTAATCCCTGGATTCTGACTAAGTTTCTTCACCCTGATTCAGACCACCCATCCATCTCTCTGCTGCAGCTCTGCCAGCCGCACATCCTCGCACTCGCATACACACACACACACACACACACACACACACTCTCTCTCTCTATCTCACACACACAGAGCAGGTTATCTCGTCACCAGGCCACACACACCCCAGCCTGAGCTCTGTTTAAAGTCGTCAGTGATGCCAGCGTGTGTGATAATCAAAATAAAAGCTGAGTAGGTGCAGGATTTATGTGCATGTTGTAATTATTTCACTCCTGTGACAGGGTGTTTCAGTACCAAGGCTTTCTGTGCCAAGTGAAATACACAGCGGAGCGCCTGCCAGCCCAACACAGCGGCCGCATGTGAGAGTATACGTGAAATATGTTTGCTGAGTGTTGTGTGAGTTGGCCGACTGAAGTGTTTTATGAGGCAGGAAAAGATCCCAACCTGCAGGGAGAGCATTGTCTTCAGTGGTTTATCATTTCTGTTACTGACGTGCTAACGACGTCTTTCCGCCATTAAATCCTGAGCTTCCATTAGGCCTGAATTCAGACTCAGTCTTTATTTTTCCAGCTCTTTTTATTATCACCGCTCCATCTCCATCTGTTGGGACTACTGGTTGGAAGTTTGGTAGCATTTTATTGAAGTCACATCAAGTTTTAAATCTTAGTTGTGTTGAAGTGGCATTATTGTATTTTTTAAACCAAGCCCTATTTGGGGCTAAATGACCAAAAGGTCCTGCAGCAGTGTAACAGGTTGTAATGGCTGCTACACAATCCTTGATAGATCAAAGTCTAGAGGAAGATGATTTTTTAAACCACAAACAGCTGTTACATCACTTTCTACAACCAGACTCCATTGAACTAAACTCTAATTCTACCTCACAGATCATGGGGAGTTGCTGTTCTACTGCTGCCTTGATTTATTGGTTTGTTCATTTTATTATGTATGACTTAAATACTGCGTTGTATCTAGAGAAGCACCGATCCACATTCTACACATACAAACAGGAAGCAGCAACAACTGTGAGCTTTTCAAATTAAATCCGAAGTGTATGAATTGTACTTTTGGATCATATAGAAGGAGCTGCTCACTCTCGTCTGAACGTCGTCATGGAGACGATTTGTGGACACTTTACAGTTCGGTCTGAATGTCTTCAAAGTGAGACTGTGCGAGCTGAGAATGTTTGTTTGATGGGTGACGTGGATCTGCCAGTCAGTCCGATATCAGCGATGTAAATTATGTCAACATCGGACCCCATACCGATTAAGAATGGGGCTCTTCAAAGCACTGACACTCGCCTTTCTCGCTTAACAGACGTTAAGTGGAGATAACGTTGAAACCTTCACAGACGTGAAGGTTTCTCACTAATCGTGCTTTCATGTGACCCCTCTGTAGTGGATTTGCAGTCTGCAGTTTAACTGGAATATCTGTCTGTCACGTCATCAATGAAGTGCGAGGGGTTTCTGTATTTGGCACGTTGTAGTCTCAGGACGCCAAGTCAAACAGCAGCTTAGAGCTGGTCGAGACTGAGGACAAGCTTTCTCTGTCATCACAGTACTCAACACTTTCTCTGTCCAATGTTCCAACCCAACAATATATGATGTATGAAGGGGAGATTCCAGTGCTTTTGAAATGTCCCATTTTTAGATATTTTGGTATTCATTAACTAAAAGCTTTGGAGTTGCGCCAGTACTTTTCTTCAGCCATCAGCAGTGAAACAGGCTGTAATGACTCACATCATTAGGGGGCTGATGACTGAAGTCCATCCTCTAAGTTCTTGATTTCACAGACAGGCTCTGTGTGTGTGACAACTGAAAGGATCTCCACACAGGTAGACCGAAGAGGAAGTTGTTTTTGCACCACAAACATCTGTTACACCTCTCTCTCTTTAAAGCTGCCAGACTCCAATTCAAAAAAACATCAATTTGACTTTGCTGAAACCACAAGCTGCTGGTCTACCGCTGCCTTGACTGATTACTTTGTCTTCCTCAAAGTCTGTTATATAAATCTGTATGTTGTGTCTGAAGTTACCTCAAGGTCATGTATTATCCTCCTTTTTAACGATTGAAAAAACTTGCGCCCCCATAAGTGACCTTCAGAGGGTTTTTAGCTTTAAAAAAAAAAAGGGATAAAAATGTGGTTTAAAGAAGCTTTTCAGCAAATTTGAGTGTTTGCTTTCACTTACCAAAACTGCACATTTATGTTTGCACATTTCATAATTTGTAGAAATAACCGTGTATTAATCTTGTGAAATGTTTCGAGGCTGTATGCTAGGCCAAAGAGATCCGGACTACCCCCCCTCTGTACTTGATCCTTCGGTACTCAAGTGAATCAGCATATTTCCTCAAACCCTAACTTTCATTATTGCATTATGCTTTCTCCTTCCTAATTTTTCAGAGCGACCAAATCACTTTGTGAACTTGCTGTTCTTTGGCTCCGCCCTCTAAATTACGATGAGCCCTTTAGGACTTAGATAGTCCGGTCTGATGCGGGCCTTCTTAACAATCCACAGGCGAGTCACACAGAGAGCAGCAAGCTTCATTTTTCTCACTGTGTCGTCCATGTCATCCTTACACCCCCCTCCTGACACCCTCCCCCCTCCCGTCCCTTTCCCGTGGCTGAGGTTGGTGTTGATGTTATTTCTCGCCCCCTCGGGTGCAGCTGCAGTGAAGTTTCCTGAACGTTTTGGTGCTTTTGTCTGCCCTCCAACCTGAGCAGGCAGGAACCTCACGTCTCAGAGAAGATTTATGAAACCCTCTCTGTTGGAGGTAAAGCTCGTGTACAGCGGGAGAAATGTTTGTTCTTTAAATAAAAACATCCACAGGGAGCATCTATACACCGGTGTGTAGACCAGGGCGTAGGTTAACCAGCACTGCTGAGACCTGAGAGGAAGCTGCCCCACAGTTAGCGAGCAACAATGAATGGAGGTGTATTTTCAGACACTACAGGTCGTGCAATGTGTGATGGTGGTGGCTGCACTCTCACTATTGATTGCTTAATAATACATTGATCATCATACCGGTATATTGGTCATAACGGTATACAGGACGCTGCCAGATTCTTAGATGAAAAAAATGTTCGTCCATACACCAAATTTAACGGCAAAATGAATGAGAAACAAAGAAATTGGAATACAATTTGCAAAAAGCAGTGGAAGAAAAAAAACATCATAAGTATTTACAATGAAATTCTCTATTCATTGACTGTAGTGGTTGATCAATTGAGAAGCTGTGAAATGCTAGAAATGTCTCTGATTACTAAAGTTTAGAGGTCACAGCAGCTCGTCTTTATAACATTACTTCAGCTTCTCGACCGGAGCAGAATGGCTGCTGTTTGAATCTGCAGAGTGGTTCCTTTACTGAGGGCCTAATGGATAGCATGTCTCTTGATGTCTTTGGCAGAGCTGTGGTCATAAAAGTGTCTTTAAAGCCTCGCTATGATCCCCTCATCCTAAAGTCCTGACCCTCTTTGTACTTTATTATCCTCTGTTGATCAGGGCTTTAGTACACACGCTTCACACTGAGAGTACAGCTTTGTATCTATCTCTCTTTAATCTCAGCTTTCTCTACCACCCAATTCTTCTTTGTTTAACTGCGGTCTCTGCACTGTATTCCTCTTCTCGTTTTGTGCCCAGCTCAACACATACCCGACCTCTTCTGAGAAGTGTTTTGGGGTAAAAAGAGAAGCAGCGATGAAAGACTGATTTAAACACGTGTCGGAGACAGCTGTTGGCACATGTGCTTCTCGCATACAGATCTATTTTCTGTTTGGTTTTTCAATATCAAAATCTGAGAGGAACAGTCTCCGTTTATTTTACTATCAGCTCTGGCTCTTGACGATGGAGAACCAGCAGGGTGAGATGTTAACGTCTGGTTGGATTTGTATAAAACTTGTGGGAGATATTTTGAAGGCAAGATAAACGCAGACACGCAACGTAAGCGCTCGGAGAATGGAGATTAGAAAGATGACATCTTGGAACTTTTGTTTAAATGCTTCAAAGAAAGACGTTGTTACGTTTATTAGACTTCTTATTTCTGTGGATTGAGCAGTCTTACGTTTTGGAAGGATAGCAGCAAATGCGCTAGTATTTTTCATGAACTGTCCATGTTTTTAAAGCCTAATTTGCTAGCAAAAAAATGAGATTACTTTATTTGTCACAGAATGTCAGAATCGTGCTGCTGCCTGTCTTGACTCCCCAGGACTCTGATGGTCAGGATGAGGGTTTATCTGTCATCAACCTGCTCTCCTTCACCTCCCTCCTCTTCCTCCTCCAGCTTTATTTAGCCCCTGAGGAGCAGCCAGCTCCTCACCACAAGACTTTACCAAAAGCCTTTTATTTAGACTCTCTGTCTGCAGATCAACTTACTCTATGCCTTTTTTCTTGAACGTTCAACGACTGAGATCCGCTCTGTTCGTTAGGTGCCATGCACCTTCACCATCAGAAGAAAGGGGAAAAAGGAGGAAATGTCCTCTTCCACACAGTCGGGGTTATTTGTGGTTGTGAGGAACGACGGAGTGGAGCTTTAATGAAGGACTGCTGCGGCGTCGGGAGCCAGCGGTCGGAAAAAGCCGGCAGGGCAATGACAGCATGTGGCAGTGGGGCAGCGGGGAGACGGGATCAGCTGTGGTAAAACGTCCTGATGAGCGGAAAACAAAACTCTGGAAAAATGAACACACTGAGCTGAATAAAGGATGGAAGAGGGAAGACCCTGGAAATCCCCCGGAAAACGAAAAAAAAAAAAAAAAACAAAGAACAGCAAAGACACGTGCAGGAAAATGTGTCTGAGATGAGAGTTTTCTTTAAGAATGTCACAGTTCATTGAAATGATTCTCAGTTTACACTCAACTAAAGATGCTGCTTTTTCAACCATAAATACAGCTACCACTGAACCTTTTAAAACCAACCCTGATAGTAATAATAATAGACTTTATTTGGCATGGACATCACAGATACATTGGACGAACCAGATGCATTGTTTAAGTGTTTTAGCAAGCATGCTAGTTCTCAACACCTGTCCACAGGAGGCTTTTGAAAAAAACAAACAATTAAGATAGGGAGAAAAGTGATAAACAGAGAAAACAATAATGGGAGAATAAATAAATGGAACCGTAAGGGCAAAGGCAGCATGATCAAACAATAAACCAGTTCATGAAGCTATTCATGTGAGCACTGTTGTTTTGATTTTAGCCATTGTTTGAGTCCTCTGTTGTCCTAGTTGTTTAAACAAACACAGCTTGTAACATATTGATATGATAAAGTAAACAAACAGTGTGTTTGACTGACTCTAAAATATACAAAATATGTTTACCTGCATTCTAAAAGTCCAGTTTTAGTCAGGCCATCACAATACATCACATTTTTCTAACTACATGTAGTTGAGTGTCATAAGAAGTCCATATCAGAATCCTGCATTCTCGAAAGTCATCAGCTGGTGCAGTTCACTTTGGCCCTTCTCACAGGAAGTCTGTTTAGTATAAAATGAGTCTTCGGGATGTCCAGGTGTAAAGGTACATCCTGAGTCCATGCAGCTGTTTCTTCTTGTACCACAAATAGTCCTCATGAACCTGCATGGGTCTGGCTCCAAATTTACTGCAACTCTAAATGGGTAAAGCAGCTGTCAGTCAGGGTCCGCTGCCAGTTTATTGGAGAGTTTGTGGTTTCCTGAGTTTCGTCATTCAGTCTCATTCGGCCGCAATCTGCAGAATCTGAACAACTTCCTGCACGGGAAGATTCTTTGGCCCCGGATCGCTCTTTCCACTGTCACAGCGTGGTGTCAGACGCAGAAAGGTTAGCAACACATTATTACACATTCACCAGGACTGAACTAACACACATGTGGAAGACTTTTCAAGATCCAACATTCATTTTCTCTCCCATGAAGACACAATGAGATCCACAACCCTCCAGTGATGCTGATTATCTGAATAAACATGCAGCAGTTGTGGATTTTTCACAGATGGCCGTTTTTAATATTTCCCAGATGAACTTGATGGAAGAATCCCAAAGTGTCTGTACAAATCTGTGAGAAATCCAGTACAGACACATCCACGCTCACTGAGGAAAAACTGAGACTCTGATTTCAGCTTCAAGATTTGTTGAAGCATTCCCAAAGTTAGCGTGCAGCACCCATCAACACCCTGGCAGCGCTGTAAATCTCACTAAATCACTGAGTTGGAGAGCAGAGCAGACTCGGGGTGGACTGAGGGAAAGTCCTCGGCTGGCTCTGTGAATCTTGGCTCGTTGGACTGTGATGACAACAAGACTTCTTCCTGCTGGAGGAGATCTGCTCCCTCAGGGGTCAAGGTCCAAGCTTCACCAAGGATCAGGATTACACTGACCAGATACCTCGAGCATTTCATCCTCTGGTTAGGAAAAATACAAACCTGAATTGTCCTTTAGATGGAAATTAAACAGGAGCAGAACCCCTCTTGAACTTTTCTCACCAAGAGGATGGCCTGAACTCTTTATGCTTGCAGAAGAAATGAGTTACCCTTTTATTCAGGACCTTCAGGACTAAGTCAATGCTTCATATTCAGAAAAAACCCAGATGAGATTTATAGGAAGAAGCTGACGGATGCCTCCAACTGCCCCAGCTGCAGAAATGCGGACATTTCCGATTGGTCAGGGCCTTCATATGGGTGTTGCCCCAAGAAGAACCCTGTGCTGGGCGCCAAATAAACTAGCGTTAGATCACACACCCCATGTATTAATGCTATAGTCCTCTTTGCAGTGATCATGGGTTCAAATCTGACCTCTGCCCTTTGCCACATGTCACCCCCCCCACAATTCCTGTCTCTTTGGCTTTCCTATCCAAAAAATGCAAAAAAAAACAGACAAAAAGACCCTTCAATAATCGGCAATAACTAACGTGTTCAGTGTTCTGCTCTACGGTGGAGTTGTCTTCCATTTCAGATGAATGCAGACATAACACCCAATGACAAAAATGACAAAAAGTCAAGAATGGCATTGATTGCAAAGACACAGCAGAGAACAGGTTCATTAGAGGGACTACTTTGGAAACAGTTGTACTTGTTTAAAGCTTTGATTGTGAGTCAGTTCTGTATTATTCCCATCTGGGACAGAAGAAGCTTTTTCTTTGGCCAGATGAGACGAACCTCATGAATGAACATCCCTTATTCATTCCCTCTTTTTCCCGTGCAGGGAGCTGCTGTGTTGTGTACCGCTTCCATCAAACGGTGACACAAAGTGCTGAAACACATGCACAGAGAGAAAACAGTGGGTACGACGAGCGACCACCAGGCAGCTCTGAGGGAACAGAAAGCCACAGAGCGACTGAAGGCCACTGAGTGAATCTGCAGCTGCTCATAGCCCAGACTTCACTGCATGGATTATAATGCACACTCACACACTGTAGACACACAGAAACACACTCATCAATCAAGACAACATCTTCTCACAAGAGAGTATCCAGGAGAGGTTTAGTGATTCAAGGATTTCTGGACAAACTCAGGGTTAGTCGTTTGTAGCTTTTGTATCTGAAAATGATGGAAGTATTCAGGGTAAAATGCTGGTATTATTAAAAATCCTAAAAATGGAGCAAAAAGTTTCAGATTTCTTTAGCCTGCAGCAGTGAAACAAGCTGTGATGAATGCAGTCAAAGTGTGACTACGTTCTTCAAATTCCTGTTTCTGACACTGACAGGCTCATATTGGTATTCTAAGTGTCTGATGACATTACAGAAAGGATACTCACAGAGATAGACCTTTTGTAAAAAGGGAAAAATATTTGTATTTATTTGAGTTGACATCACTAAAGTTCAAAAGTTAGTCGCTAGTTAATGGCATTTTTAAAATGTAATTAGTTTGTATACAAAAACTTTTTTTTTGTACCTTTTATTTAGCATCTTTTTATTTTCGGAAGCGAAGGCTTTTTCACTTCCTTTTTGGATACAAACCTTCTCTTATTTTGAAATAAAAAAGAACTCCCAGTAGTTCGAAGGGATCATCACTTATGGAAAGTTATTGAAGGTAATATAAGTTAAAACAGTCACATTAAAGCATTAAAACAGACACAAAATCAAGGTGAGAAGCAAATTAAGATAATAATAAAAACTCCATGTACATTATTTCATAATGTAAAAACTCACATGAGAAGGTTTGGATTGAAAGAGGTTACAGCCTTTGACTGATAAATTATTGAAATTCAACAGAAGGAGTGCACTTCATTGTAGAAACATTTGGATGTTTAATTTGTTGTTGGAGAAGAATTTGACATTAAAGGTCACAGTGCAAAAAGTCCTTTCTTCAATTTAAAGCATCTCTGGAATGATCACACTTTACAGTCTTTCCTCTCAGGAAGCTCTATATGTGATTTTTTGTTTCGCTTCTCACCGGCGTGTCTGTGGCGTCTGTCTTGCCCAGTAGCACCATTATCAGTCATAGCTGAAGCTGCTGGGAGCTCTGGTCGCTGTCCTGACTGTCCTCCTCGGTGGTCGTCCTCGGCGGGCTCGATGAGCGCTGCAACCCTATGATCCCCGAAAACTCAGACGGCAGTAATGTCCCTTTTTTTACATTCACCAGTTCTTTCTCCCGTGCCGCTGCCCCCTGCTGGCCTCCTTTTACACGCTTCCACTTCATCCTCCTGTTCTGGAACCAAACTTTTACCTGAGAGGAAACGCAAAAGACAAACATTAATGATGATCAACCAGCAGTTCAAATGTTCTTCATCAAGGCTATGAAGTTTATTCAAGCCACTAGCACACAGGTTGCCATGTCGCAGACATTGAAGCTTCAGTGTTTATCCAGCTCTGCATCGGTCTGTAAACCTTTCTGCGTTCTAACCTCTCTCCATTTTTCAAAAGCATCTCCAATATTGATCCTAGTTTGAGCACGTTTCTGCTCGTGGAGCTTATTAGAAACATGCAGAGGCTTTTTAGGTCGGGTACAATCACTTCTATCTGAACCAGTTCTCTTGCCCGCTTCCATCGCTGCAACACCTGTTGGTTTGACCTGATAACTGCTCTCATATCTGGTAAACCGAGGGGCGTCCAAAACGGCCGTGTGGGGGGTCGCCTTAAAACCACCTACCTTCTCTGGTCCAAACAAATCCAGAGCATTCAGGAGCAGAATCTAAAGTTAGAAGGAGGACATACTGGCTGCTGCATTGTTGTCAGAGAAGCCAGCACTTCAACATAGCATGTTTCCTTAATGTCTGATCAGATAGTAAGATCACTTTATCATTTCAGTCAGTAGATATCTTGTATTTATTTCTCCTTTAAAGTTGTTAGAAAATGTATTTCAGAAAAACTAGTGTCTCATTTGTCTTCAAAATTGCAGCATACTTTTTTGTCTTCAAAATTGCAGCATATATGAGCAGAAGTAAGTGTGTCCTCTCAGTCAGAGTGCAGTATGCTGATGTCTTTTCTAGTTCATGTTGCTCTCTGGTTGTGAGCGTGATGTTTGGATGAGTGATGTTAGTTAGTATCACAGGGTCGTACTGTATTTCATTATAAACATGTATTTGCTGATGCATGAGTCACAGCAGCCTGTTGGCTCGACCTCCTCTCGTATCGTGTTTATATCTCAGAGTGTTGAATAATCTGCTGCCTCAGACCGGGACATCCAATCTGGACTAATGATACACACAGCCAGTCCTCTACTGACGGCTTCTTCTGTCACAGCTCTCTTAAACCGCCTCACTGCAAACCCCCTCCACCACCGCCACACAAATTTATACACCAGCAGTCTGAACATTTCAAACCAGAGCTCTTATATGAAGAGAAATAAACACACATCTTTTAACTCTGGTGACTGAAAATAGTGACTTAAAATGTCAAATGAAATAAGATAAGTCAAGTCCTCTGGTGCAGGCTAAAACCATTTGAAATTCTCCAGTAAACTGGGGAGATTTGTGCAGCTTTAAGGCTCTGTGATACAAACCTTAAAGCTGCAGAAAGGTCCCATTTTCAAACAGCATGTTTAAATCTGTATGGTAGGCTGAGAGCAGAAGCCTTAAAATGTCAGTAAAATCACTGACGATATAGAATGAAGCACTAGTTAACAGATTTATTGGACCTCTGTTGGCGACATTTGGAAGCAGCCAATGTGAGGGGGAGTGATGAGGGACCCGAGTCCAGACAGGAAGAACTGAATCCTGGGTGAGTTGTCCAGGCTGCTGCCCGAGCCAAACACTGATCGTTCCGAGCCAACAGACCTCTGAGGTTGTTTTTGGACCTAAGAGCTTGATGTCTTTAAAGTCAGACAAAGACATTTACAGGAGAGTGTAAAGAGCTCTAAATATTTATACAACCTCTACTGTCTTTTAACACCTGAAAAGAAGTGACAAATTTGGAGCTTCACACCTCTAAAATTGTGAACAGTTGCTGGGATACTTTAAAGCTCATCTCTTGTGTCCCGATTAAATCATTTTTAACATGTTTTTTTTAATCCCAGCATGTTTAAGGTTCACATCATGAACTCTATACGACATGATGGCTCTTCAAAAGTGAAGCCAAATCGTTTGGAGCGCCCCCTACTGACTGGCTGCAGTATATGTCATAAGCTCCGTCTCCTCCATGTTAACAGATGGGACACGGGTCAAGCTTTAAAAATGAAAATACACGTGGAATACATTTTTCTCAAACATGCTTTTTGTCATAGTTAGTTCTTACTACGCTGATTTATACGTGTTTAGTTTTAGTTATCTGATGCTATTAAAAAATAATATGTCGCCATGATTGACAGCTCTGTTGAGAAATGAGGCTCCTGCAGGGCTGTGTGCCTACAGGAGAAACAGTGAGCAATGAACACATACACATAAGTCATTTAACTCTCCTTGATGCAGGAGTGTCTGCTTCAAACCGACACAAGAATCAGTTCAGCTGGGGACAGAAACCCACTCGAGGGATCCATGGCGTTTTATCCGTAATTTGTGTGTGTTGTTGTTCTGGAAAGCGGAAAGGAGCAGGACCTCAGTACCGTTGCTCCACCTGCTGAACTCTACAGCACAGACTTCCCATAAATGAGTGCAAGTTGCGGGGGAGTATTTGGACTTCACTTTTGTACAACAGGAGGAGCTGGAGACATGTCGTCGATCTTTATATACAGTCAGTGACTTTCATTATTAAAGTTCAACACGCCTAACACACAAACACACAGTCAGAGCAGTTCTAGAAAATAAATGAATGAAAGAGTATCAAAATAACTGCAGATAATACAGAATGTACATTTTAATCAATAATCTAATTTTGCAGTGTATTCAAAATAGGTTTAGTCACAGCCACCCAAGTATATTTCCCAACCTCTGATTTCTCATAAATCGACATATTTTAAAGAATCTCTATTTTTTAGTGTCCCTATTCTAATTCCAGCTGTCACGACGTGGTGTGGTTTCCCTATTCACTTATATCCTTTTATTTATTCATCTTTTTATTCCCTCTTCTTTCCAGGAATAGCCTGAAACAGTAATCCGTCATTTTCCACCATGACTGTCACACACAAACGTTTCACAGCCAAATCTGAACAGCAGCACACGCGGCACGCTAACTTCATACAAATGTTTCTCGTAGAGATTTTAAGAAAACCATCTGGAGTGTGACACACTGCATCTCGGAGTCACTTCACACACACGTACAGAGCTGCCCGCTCACGTTTCAAAGAGTCCGTGTGGTTTGGAATCGATTAGCCTCCGAGCATTAGCATGACATGTCCAACCGTTTGCTCATGTCAAAACACAGACGCTTTCTTCTGCTGTGAACATTTTGTTAATGAAAACCAAATTTCAGCTGAAGTGATTCACTGACGCATGATGTCACTGTACATGAAGACTCTTTAAAAGCTCACAGACTACATAAAGAAGTAATCACTGCTAAGTCTTCGACTAGAAAAAAAAAGCTTATTTAGCTTCACTCATTCGAGGGAGATCTAAGTCAAATGTCATTAGCCCATACAGACTGCGTGGTTATCCATCCTTTAAGCTGAAATAGAGTAAAGTGGATGTCCTGATAACTTTATTTAACCTAAATCAGTTAAATTAAAGGGATGCTGAAAATGCTTGTCAAAGCTCCTGTGAGTAACGTTTGGTTTGTAATAATAATAATAATAATACATTTTATTTATAAGCGCCTTTCAGGACACACAAGGACACTGTACAACAATCAACATTTTTAAAAACAGCGATGGATAACAAAAACAGCATACAATAAAGAAATGGAATTGTTGACAGTGTAATTACAGTTAAAATGTCAGAGTGAGTAGGCGATCTTGAACAGATGGGTTTTGAGTCTGGATTTGAAGATGGGGAGAGAGTCAACATTGCGAATGTCCGGTGGCAGAGAGTTCCAGAACTGAGGAGCAGCTCTGTGTCAGTTTTGGCGCCCCCTTTGGACAGATGGTGCGTCTGATCTCTGCTGAACTTTTCCTGCACATTTGGTAGTAATGTTTTCTGGAGATAAAAACATCTCTCCTCTTGCTTTCTTTGAGCTCTTTAACTTTTCTCTGATCAGAATGGAAAGGTTAAAGTCTGTTTCTGAAGCGTGCTGGTAATCTGCTTCTCTGTCACCTACACCGCTGTCAGCGTTCACAGGCATAAAGAAAACAACATAGAAATCATCCTTCTGCTGATATTTTCTGCTTGTTTGCTTTTGTTGCTCATAAAGAGGCATCAGTATTGATTCCAACTAATTTGCATGACCCTCAAAAATCTCCTCACAGGAGCTTTAAATTCCCTCCAAGCCGTTTAGGATTTTTGTCCCTCAAAGCCTGAAAACAACGGTAACCTGTAAGCGGCTTTAGCTAGATCATCAACAAAACACTCGTTATCCTCTTCAGAGTGGTTTCTTTAAATTGTTGCAAAGCAGATGATTCAAAGCAACCTGAAAATGCACCTATTTCAGATTTTACTAAGGTTTTATTCTCTTACCTTCCTCTCTTCATCTGAACTGATACAAAAAAACAGATGGAACTGGTATTGATTACTTCATCTGCCCATTAGTTTTCCAAATTGTAGGAATTATTTTACACTGATTGTGGATTTATGGCCAAAATCTAAACTTATTCTTGTTATAAGTTTTTTCTTTTTCGTTTTTTTATTCTTGTTACCTTTATTTAAAGGTTGAAAAGAAGAATTTAAGTTTTTTCAGCGACATTGAAATCTTGACAGAAGCCCTCAGCTGACATGCATCAATGAATGTTTCATTTAACTCATGGTTGTTTTCTTGAGATCCCAACCTATTTGTCTTGTCTCATTGGGATAACAACGCTGTTTTCTTTGGTGATAACAGACTTATTTCAGCGTTTTTTATCGAGATCTTGATTAATTAACCCGTTAAATTTATGGATGTTTGTCCATTTAGGGCTTCCGTAAATCTTAGAGTTTCTTAGTACGTCTTGCAGCATAATTTAGATTTTCTCATAAGACTGAAAGTGTTCGACTCTTAAGACAGAGAAGGACACCAGTGGTTCCCCTCCTGTGGTTCAGCGTGTTACCGTACTTGTCTTTCAGTGAGGTCGAGGTTGACGGCGATTTCGTAGCGTCTCAGTCGGGTCAGATAGTTGTGGTGAGCGAACTCCGACTCCAGCTCTCGGATCTGTTCTTTGGTGAAGGCCGTGCGATCCTTCCTCGGCTTGCTGTTCATGTCTGACTTATAGCTCCCGTCCAGGGACTCTGAAATGAAAAACAGAACTTTTTCCAGCCACAGCTGAGCCTCCAAAAGAAAAAAAAGAAAAGAAAGGGGGGGCAGAGGAAAAGACACGAGGGGCGTTTGATAAAGTGCAGGGCCTCTCTGAAACACAAATAATATGAGAGCACACGATTAGAGTGCCAATCAGATTTTACTGCAGCGCTTTGAGTGCTGAAGCGCCCGGAATCAGACCGAAGTTTACTCTTGAATGCCTTCATTTAATAATTTACAGTCAGAGAAGTATAAAACTAAATATGAATGTCATATATCATTTGTATTAAACAAAATACTGAATATTCAGAGCTCTTTCAGAGAACATGGACTGTAAAGAATAACTCCAGTTTGTTTGTCAAAGTTTAGATTGTTTTCAGAGATCTTGAGTCAGTGGTTCCTGACCCTTTTGGGCTTTTTGACTTCACAAAACTCTGGCGACCCCAAGCATCTAAATCACATACAGCTTTTTGGACAAATTATTTTGTTTCAATCATGTTGTAGTTTTTCTACTGTGTTGAAGTTGAACATTGTAGACCACATTTAGGTTTTTTTCATGAAAATTATTGTATACAGAGGAAGAAAGACTGGGAGGACATTTCTGCTCAACAGATGATAGACAGAGACTCTGCACAGTGGCTTGTGTTCACTATATTTTTTACTAATTAATAAACGCAAATTTCTGGCGACCCCATTTAAATTCCATGCGACACCACGTGGGGTTGGGACCTCAAGGTTGGAAAAGCCTGTCTTAAAGGGGACAGATAATGAAAAATCCACTTCTACAGTTTTTTTGAACATTTATTTGGTAACCTGAGTGTCTACTTACCCACAAAATATGAAATAAGCCCATTCAGTCTTTTGTTTGTGGTCGGTATAAGTCTTACAACACAGAGAAAAATACTCCGTTTCAAATCTGCTCTCCTTGTGATGTCATAGTGGGAAAAAGAAAAACCCTCCCCTCTCCTTATATTTCCACCCATGGACTCCAGCCCCAGCCTAGATCAAAACTTTTGCGCACATCTGCCATTTAATTCTCACTACAGAGGAGTGATGTCTACAAGGAAAACTCATTGCATTTAAAGAGACACACACACCAAAACGGAGCGTTCTGAGAGAGCTGGTTTATACAGGGTCACAAACCTCCTCTGGTGCTTGATTCATGTTATATTTTGACCAAAGCAGAGCACAGATGTTTCATTTAGACCACAGGGGACTGTTTGAAAAGGTGGAACAGGGGTGTAATATGTCGTCTTTAAATAATCCACTTAGACATTTAAGTAAACTTTAACTCTGTTGTTGAACACGGTGAGAAGGCAGACTCAGAGGGCCGAACAAACACCTAGCTGTGGGAGTGTCACCCACCTGGGGGAGGGGTTACTGCCTTTTGTGATGTCATGAAGGGAACATCTCCAAACGGCCTGTTTGAGCACACATTTTCTGAAAAGTGGAGCAGGTTAAAAGACGGAGAGGATGGACTTTTCTCATCACTGGGGAGTTTGTTGACAGACTAGAGACACATATTAGTGTTAGAGAAACATGGTGAAGTGTAGGTCACAACATATGTGACCTTTAAGTCCAAAAAATGAGGTGTGAGGAACAAGAAGGTAAATAATGCATGCTTTGTTGATTCATTCAATACAAAAATTATTTTCTGGTGACAGACTTATAGCTGACTAAACTTATATTATTGTCATGAATGCTGGAAGAATGAGTCAAGTGGAATTATGAAGTAAAACTATAATGTTTTTTAAAGGGACACGTTTTCAGGACTCAGTGAAGTGAGATGAAGCCACATGTTGTCCATAGAAACATTAATGGACCCTACTTAGTCCTACTTGACCGTTCGTGTTGCACATAAACACTCAACGTTTCCCCCGATTGTTTTCGAGCTTTCACGGTGAAATCATACTTTCCTCTCATATCGTCTGTCATGAAAGTCGTATTTCAAACATATTTAGTGTTTTTTGTGGTCGGTGGACGGTGACAATGGCCTGAGTAATCCTTCAAAGTGAATAATCATTTCTGCCGAGCTCGCTGCGTAAATCCAGCTGACATTTCATTAGTCGTGTAAATGTGCGGCGTGCTGACAGACTGCAGTGTGCCAGGAAAACACACACCGTCTGAGCAGTAATGTGACACACCACACACACACACACACACACACAACTATTACACAAACACATTTAGCATTGGTATTTTTCTGTCATACAATCCGTCTTTTATGTTGTTTCATTTGCTGCTATTCATTCTTTGATGTGTTTTGTTTTCCATGAAAGTTTCTATTCAGGATGGTTGTATTTCCTGACAGACGGGAAGTCACTTTTTTCAGCCTTACAGTCAATAAAACGTCTATTTTAAATATTTTTAGGACAGAAACTTTGTATATTTCATCATAACTCGACTCTTTTTATGTCCAGAAAAACTCAGAGTAATAAAAAAGTGCTGCGGCCGCTGCGAGTGCCAGTGAATTTCGAGTTAGGAAATTGGATTGGGGTTTGGTCCCTGGCAGCTTCACTGGATCTTTTTCAAAGTGTTCAAACTGTCAGTCAGAGATCCGGATCTGCTGACCCCGGAACGTCGACTCGGGGGGGGTGAAGGGTGGGGTGGGGGGAATCGTAAAGATATGGTTCCTGATTTTGAGTCTTGTGGGTTTATGTCTCAGATGATGTGCTCTGTTGAGTCCTCAATGGAAAGCGTGTGCGTGAGCGCGTGCGTGTGTGTGAGCGCGTGCGTGTGTTTGCCAGGAAGTAAAGTTTCATTCAGCCAAAGCTTAACCTGCACTTTCTCTTCACCTTTCACTTTACAAACTGTTCAGACGAATGTGTTCAAGGCGGTTCAAGGCCACAGCCGGGGTCATGACCTCTGTGTGTTCTTTGCTAGTTCCTGGTTTTTTAATAACCTGAAGGGAAGCTCCATTTTACACTAAAACCGTTGCATGATGGGGGATTTTAACAAAGTTTTTCCAACATTTATATATATATGAAAAAAAAATACATGTTAAAATATTTAAATTAAAAATATTATATTTCAGATTCTTTCATGTGATAAAATGAAAAGAGAGTGACGAGGAGCCTTATAGCACTTTGACATCCTTCCTAAAGAAATGATTAATTAGTCGTTTTCAGACCGCAGGAACGTCTTCATAGTTCGAGGAACCATTGTATGCACTTTTTTCTTTTCTTTCTTTCTTTCTTTAGGTATTTTGGATCATTTTAAAAACATTTGTATGATTATTTATGATAAACAAAAATGAACTGCTTCATTCAACTTCTCATTTTCTTTCCTTGGCTTCTTTTCAGGCCCTGGTAGATAAATCTGAGAGATTGAATCTCACTGACTGAACACACCTCAGCGTCTCTTGATGATATTAAATATGCAGTTGTAGATAAATAAGAACTATAGTGTCTTTCTGTGTGCTCACACACTTTCATCTGAAACTACGAGGAACATGTTTCTCTCAAGCAGCTCCTTTCATGGACCCAAATATAAAAACTGCAAAACTCCGACTCTGCAAAGTCACTCCTATTAAATATTCTGTAGAATACAAACTAGAGACACAAAATGTTTCTTATCACTCACCGTCATCTGTCGTCCGTTTTTTTCTTTCTGGCGGATATAAAAACATTCTCCCTCGAATGTCTAAACGCCATATGACAAAAGTTAATCTTTTGATACGGAAAATGTCCGTAAAGATATCGGGTTTTTTTTCTTAATGGTTCAAGAATTAAACTGAATGCTGATGGTTGTAATTTGTTTGATCTTTTTTTTTCCTTTTCCTTTTGATGGTTTCCAAAATGTTTGATAATGTTCATTTCTGAGTTTATAAAATTCTACTATTTAAAATCAGATGTTTAAATAAAAAGAAGATATGATCTTCTTTATTTTAAAGGTTGATAATATCAGAAAAGCACTGAAGCTTTAAAAAAAAAAGACAGACTTCATCATACTTTTAACCGAGAGAGAAAAAGAGAGGTCACTGTTTAAATGATAGAAACACTTTGGTAATTATTGACAATGTTTTTTTTTGTTTGTTTGTTTTTACAATTCAGACAGTGTTCAGGATTTTTCCTGCATTTTTTGTTGAATTGAAAAACAATAAATGACTCAGTATTGGGTCAATAATACAGAGCAGTTCTTTTTTTAAGCAGCAGAGGGCGCTCTCTGCTTGTGGCTTTCCTTACAGTTTGTGGCTTTCCATCAGTAGTTGAAGAAGAGAGGCCTGATTATGAGAAAAGGGGTATTTCGGGGTTTTTTTTAATGTAAAATAATTTACATCAAAGAATCATTATTATTCAGTAATTGACTGATTGAATTAAATGTTTTAACCAATATTAGAAGATCATAAAATCAATGTGATCAAGTTGCATCAAAGCCAACTGTTGTTGAACAGAAAGTATCGTTAGATTTAATCTGAATATTTTGAAATGATAATCAATCATTTCTTTCTTATAACAATTTCTGAATAAAGTTAAATAAAGAATCTAAAATAGTTTTTACTTGGTCTTGTCTCGGTCTCAGACTAGGCGGACTCCATATTTAAAATCAAGACCACCACTGAAAGGCTATATTTCCACGTCGTTACTGATTAGTCTCTTTAGAAAAGAACAAATCACTTTAATTCATTCCTAAATTAGATTTATTTTTTTCGCAGTTACGGCTGCAACGTTCCTGGTGCTACGATCAAAGTGAGTGTGCACAGGAGGAGGATTTTTCACTGATATTTATGGTCTTGGTCTTTACTCGGCCTCGATCCCTAAATATCTTGGTCTTGTCTCGGCGACGGAGCAATCTGGTCTCGGGTATGTCTTGGTCTGGGTCAGTGTGGATTAACTACAACATTAGTCTCAACCTTCCTTCATAATTAATTGTTTAAGCGATGAGAAAATATTCCTCTGAAGAACTAACGACTTTGCTATCAAATATAAAAACATCTCCATGAGCTCTGCTGTCAGAATAATTTAACATTTCTGCAAAATCAGTGTGCAGTTTCGAACGATTATCTTCTGGTGGCATGGAAAAGTCACATGTGAAAGTTTAAAAATATAATTTTCTCTTGATTATTTCTTAATAAAATGCAAAAATGCACGTCTCTAAACTTTGATCTTACCTGTTATTTCACTCTGTCCTTTACTGCTCCTTCCCTCTGCATCCTCAGAGGATAGACCCTCCTGTCCATAATCCACTGATACGCCCGTTTGGTCTCCACGGTCCAAACCTGGGTTTGTTCTGCACAGGTTTGAGCTTTCTGAGCAAAGTTCTGGGGCCGAGGCCTCGAGCGGAGGCAGACAGACGCCGTGTCGAGTGTTCTGTGAGGACATCTGCAGGGGGGCGGGCCAGCCGGGCGGGGGCTGCTGGGACAGGTGAGCTCGATGTGCTGGGGCGCTGAAGACTCCATTATCCTCACCTGGAGAGAAGCTGCAAGGCGGCGAGGAGCTGGGTAGGTCCAGGTAAGAGATGTGGTCACTCCGGCCGTGCAGGGTCAAAGGTGAGGAGGTGATGGCGGGGTGCAGACCCTGAGGGGGGGCGTGGGGGCTGCGGAGGCAACCGAACAGAGAGTGATCCATGGTGAGGGGAGACCTCCAAACCCCCCACTTCTGCCTGAAAGATTCAAACCAAAACTAGGAAGAAAGAGAGGAGACGGATTCAGGGGAGAGGGCCGCCTCTCCTGGCTGTCCTCTGCAGCCCCTCTCAGCTCAGATCTCCAGGACCCCCGCCTAAATCCCAAAGAAAGTCAGCTGAAGAAGGCACAGCAGTTGGCATTAAAAGAAGAGGCCTGTGGTTCTCCTGCAGACAGACGATGGCTGGGCGGGTAGAGGATAAACAGTGAGGGACAGAGGAGGATCTCTGATGACAGTGGAGGACCAGGACCAGTGTGGAGGGAGACGGAGCTTCAAGAGAAGTGGTGCTGGAAGGGGAGGTAGGGGGGGGCGGAGGGAGGTGGGTGTGGTGGGGTGGGGTGTTATATATAGGCTGTAACCTGAGAGGTAGGCTGGGTTCACTGCCTCTGACCACATGCATGTGATCATCCTCCAAAATGCAACGCACAATAAATGTGAACCGTTCTGCCGCTCCGCTCAGGAAAAAGAGGAAAATGTATTTCAGAGCCGAGATATTCGACCCCGCTCGAGCTTTTTCTAGGAACTGACTGCATCAGCTGCTCGTTTTCGGATGTGGAGCTGGAGACTCAGGAAACGTGGTTTGTTCCTCTGTGGACGTTTGGCAGTTTGTTAAAGAGAGATATTTACACTGAGACGTCTGTTTTGAGAAATGAATGCAACGCGGTGATTTGAACTTTTAAACACCAACATTTTTGTGCACTGCAGTTGACATCGTTTACACAAATCTCACGTCTCGTCACACATGGACGAAAACAAGTCACAGCAAAGATATGGACTTTAAAAAGACTTAAAGAGTCACTATTATCCCCCTTTTCCACCTTTTCAAACAGTCCCCCTGTGGTCTAAATATAACATGAATCAAGCACCAGAGGAGGTTTGTGACTCTGTATAAACCAGCTCCCTCAGAACGCTCCGTTTTGGTGTGTGTGTCTCTTTAAATGCAATGAGCCCCCCCCCTGAGTTTTCCTGGTAGACATCACTCCTTCACTAGCGAGAATAAAAATAGCAGACCAGCGCAAAAGTTTTGTTCTAGGCTGGGGGTGGAGTCCATGGGTGGAGATACCAGGGGAGGGATACCAGAATCCCACTGTGACATCATTGAACACACATTTGAAACGGAGCATTTTTCTGTGTTGTATGACATAAGCAGACCACAAACAAAGGACTGGATGGATTTATTTCACATTTTGGGGGTCGGTAGACACTCAGGTTACCCAAATATATGTTCAAAAACACTGTAGAAGTGGATTTTTCAAAATATTTCCCCTTTAAGTCACAAACACAATTATTGATAGCAACAAGTTCTTGACTGCTGACTCACTTTAGAAGCAGAGGATGTTCTGGCTCACCAAGGTGCGTGAAGAGTGAAAGGCTTAAAGAGGTCAAAAAGCTCCAGCAACACTTGTCGTTCAAGATCAACTTTATTCACAAATTAGACTGACGCGTTTCAGCTTGTGGCTTGTCTTCGTACTACAAGTGTTGCTGGAGCTTTTTGACCTCTGCTCACTTTACTCATTAAATGAAATAAATAAAACTCGAGACTCATGTCGGCTTAGACACTCGATTGGACCAGAGACTTGTCTTTCTAGGAAACACAAGTTAACTGATTTAGTACATTTTATACACTAAGCTCCTTTACAAACTTTGAGTTTTAAAATTACAGTTTTTTTCTTTCCACGATTAAAATAAAGTTTTCAGATGGATTGATCCCTGAACTCCTCCAGCACGTTTCTTCTTCATGATTTTGTCCTCACACAAACAACAGTCTGACCTTTTAATGAAGAGAGAAATATTGCATTGTATTGTTTTTAGACTCTGCACCACAACAAAGGACACCGTCACGTCTTTATTGTTCTTCTTTGTTCTTCTTTTGGCTTCTCGAACGTATTAAAGAAACTCACAGAAATAAAAAACAAACCAAAGAGCCGATTTATGAACTCAGAAATATTTTCATCAAAAAGTGGAGAGTCTGTAAAAAGTGAAACAAACCATAAACTGAACTTTTATAACACTGAGTATAAAAGAAGAAACTGTTTAATAATATGTTTATTGATAATTGTTCTTTCTTTAATTAAACTCAGAAACATAATAAAACATCTCATGTGCAGTTTTATATTCTTTAAATAAACGGCCTCTAATGGTCTCAACTTTTTAATTATGAAATGTTTAATGATAATGTTTAATGAACATTTTGAGGGAGTCATCGAGAGGTTAAGATCGTCATCTCTTTAAAAATAATTATAAAACTTTTTCAAAATAAAAGCTCAGGGACCTATAAAGCCTTCTTTTTCAGAGACTGAGATCTAATCAACGTATAACGTGTGGAAGTGATAGAAAATAATATAAGTCTTGAATAAAATCAATTAAACACACATGCAGACGAACACACAGCATTTTATCCATAAACATGCCGTACAACTGCACGTCTGATTATTTAAATAAAAGTCCAACATGTATGCATACACACATGTTGTGTCAGTAGTGCACGCAGCCTGACTGATTTTTATTTTTTTTTCATTGACTTGGCAGGCACTGGTTTCTGAATCGACAGGATTATTATTATTTATCTGGAAAAGTTGTTCAATTCATGTTTTTATGTAAAAATACTTGAGCTGTTTTTTGCTTTGATTATCTGACTGGTTTGAGACACTGCTCTGTAAAGTTAACACTAGCTGTCAAGCTTACAAAAATATATATATATATATATACCTTCAGCACACACACACACACACACACACACACACACACACACACACACACACACACACACACACACGTATGAGTGTTTTTAGTTTGAAGTCATTTGTTAAACACTTCCTGTGGTGGGAGCTTTTAAATTAGAGTTGGGCTGTTATTGGAGCCTCGGGATGCAGACACACACACCTCGCAGAAACACACAGACACACACTGCAGATACACACATACACCGCAGAAACACACACACCTTGCAGAAACACACAAAAACATGCACACACACTACCCAGAAACACACATACATACACACACAAGCGCAGGACAGAAACACACACTTCTGGACCTCAGCGCTGCACACACAGAGACACACTGAACGATCGGTCTCCAGAGCTGCTAATGATCCTAATTGTTGGATAAACTTTGTGTTTGTGCTTCGAGACCTGAAACACGAGTCCCCTGGATATGGTTCATGCTGGATCCTCGGCTGAGGCTTTGTGGTGGTTTGATGCTGAAATTCCTTCCAAATGTGCTCGACTTTAAAGCTAACTGCAGCTTTTATATATTTAGATCAGAACTGATGGATGGAGACGCTTGAGGAGGAAAGGTTCCTGGAGCTGCTGGACATGTTAAAGTGGGGGCGACTTATTGCTGCACTGAAGCTCTCTGAGAACGACTTTCTCACTCATATTCACCGTTTCTGCTCCAGTTATGAGGCTGCTTTAAAATCCACCTCTCTCCTCTTCCCTCTCCTCCTCCTCTCTCCTCCTCCTCTCTCCTCCACCTCTCTCCTCCACCTCTCTCCTCCTCCTCTCTCCTCTTCCCTCTCCTCCTCCTCTCTCCTCCTCCTCTCTCCTCCACCTCTCTCCTCCTCCTCTCTCCTCCACCTCTCTCCTCCACCTCTCCTCCACCTCTCCTCCTCCACCTCTCTCCTCTTCCCTCTCCTCCTCCTCTCTCCTCCTCCTCTCTCCTCCACCTCTCTCCTCCTCCTCTCTCCTCCACCTCTCTCCTCCTCCTCTCTCCTCGTCCTCTCTCCTCCTCCACCTCTCTCCTCTTCCTCTCTCCTCCACCTCTCTCCTCTTCTCTCCTCTTCCCCTCTCCTCCTTCACTCTCCTCCACCTCTCTCCTCCTCCATCTCTCCTCCTCCACCTCTCTCCTCGTCCTCTCTCTTCTTCCTCTCTCCTCCACCTCTCTCCTCCTCCATCTCTCCTCCTCCACCTCTCTCCTCGTCCTCTCTCCTCCACCTCTCTCTTCTTCTTCTCCCCTCCAGCTCTCTCCTCCTCCACCTCTCTCCTCGTCCTCTCTCTTCTTCCTCTCTCCTCCACTTCTCTCCTCCTCCATCTCTCCTCCTCCACTTCTCTCCTCCTCCATCTCTCCTCCTCCATCTCTCCTCCTCCACCTCTCTCCTCGTCCTCTCTCCTCCACCTCTCTCTCACAGATGTCTGCCTCGCCCTGTATCGATAAGAATGTGAAACAAATCGATTGATAGCCCGATAAAAGTAATGACCCAGTTTTCCTGCATATTGTGCTAAGACGCTTCAACCTGGTGAGACTTGGAGATGACCTTGTATTTTTCATGATTTAATCCTTTTTTTTGTCACATCTTTTATTTCTAAACGTTAATCGGTATCATTAAAAACAACTAAAACTTCTGTTTTTGAGTTGGACATCGGGGCAGAGAGAGTGTTGGGCTGCCTGCTCCTGTAAAATGGTGTGCAAACTAAACACACTTTGAATGTGTCTGTTTAACATTTGCTATATAGACTTGGTCTGCTATGAAAAACTACTTTATTTTATTTTTGATTGACATGAAGGAGCTTTTTAGTTCAATAATAAAAAATGTCTTAAAAAAAAATTCACCCACTCAAAGACAATAAAGTCCAAATCATTGGTTAAAGGTAATACTGCCCTCTGCTGACAGGCTGTAGGTAAAACATCAGTCTGAGATGAGATGAACATCTGCAGCAGATTATGAAGCTTCATCTTCTTGGATGTTTAAACATTCATCTTCAGTTTATCTTCCCAAAAGATTTTAAGTTTCTCACGCAGGCAAACAGTCAAGGCTTGAGTTCAACATTTCAGTTTTTCTCCATGAGCAGGCCATGTTTAGTATCATATTTACATGATACTAGCTGCAAATATTCATGCACGAGATGGACAAGTACTTCAGAAAGTTTAATCTGGATCAAAAAAATCTCGATTTGTCACGTTTTTGCGATCCAGGAGCAGCTAATCCATTTTACTTTTGTACTTTATATTAGTTTAAAATTAAACCAGATTGTATCACCCTGCTCATATACAGGTTTATAAAGATAACCTTTGCTTTTAAATTGGATGACATACTACACAAAGTGTCCACAGGGGGCGCCAAATCCACACAAAATGAATAATACCCACAGTTTTTTGTTTTTTTTACTTTAAATTTCCCTTTGACTGACTTGGAAATCAGTCAGCGGGGACATCCCTGAAACTTGTGAGAGTGAAAAATGTGTAATTCTTTGTAGGTTTACTTTTGTACCTTTTATGCCTTTATTTATAGACAGGACAGTGGATAGAGTCAGAAATGGGAGAGAGAGAGAGTGGAGCATGACATGCAGGAAAGAAGCCACAGGTCAGATTTGAACCCGGGCCTCCGGGCTTTGAAGGACCAAAGCTTCTGTATAAGGGGCGCCCGCACTCTGAGAGCAGCTGTTTTAGTGTTAGTTTAAGTGAAAGCAGTCAAATTTGAGGGTTTGATTCGGCCGTAAACACAAAACACATGTTGCTCTGTCGATCTGTAATCAACTCAGGGAGGAGGAGGAGGAATAAAGAGGGGGAGAAGGAGAGAGAGGGGAGGGAGAAGGAGGAGGATGGAAAGGAGTGAGAGGGAAAAAGAGAGATGAGTGAGAGAGGGGGCAGCGGAGGAGAGAGATAGCAAGAGGGAGGGGCAGGAGGGAGAGAGAGAGAGAGGAGGAGAAGGAGAGAGAGGGAGGGAGGGAAGAGGAGGGAGAGATGGACATCCTGTTGTCTTTCTAAATGAGCCGTGTTGCGTTAACATGAACCGACCTCTGTGAGAAATGTGACAGTATCAAAAAACTGATGACTTGTGCACGCCTGTTAAACCCCTGCTACAAACATCAGGAAACCCCTTTTTTAAATAATATCATGAATCAAGTCAAAGAAATATTTTAACACATCCTCACCTCTGGATGTGTGAAGACGGTTTAAACAAGAGTGAGTGCACCCAACCCTGGACAAAATGTAGATCTTCATACAGCGTTGAAGTGTTTTTTTAACCAGCAGTACACATTCCAGCCTCTAGGGGGAGACAAACAGCTTCTGTGGCATTTAAGAATCATTCACAGTGATATGAGTCTACGCTACACTGATGCTGCTGAGCTACACACACAAAGACACACACACACATACACACGTACAAAGTGTGTTGATTGAAGACCTGCGGACACTTTGTTGTCTTTACAGGATATAAATGAGTTTTATTCTGTAAACTCAAGACCTGCAAATGTCAATGAGTCATGTGAATGTATACTTTTATTTCAGAAAATATCTATAAGATGTTTATTGAGAGAAATAAGTCTAAAATCCACAGATCTCTTTTAGTCTTGGGGTCTTGTACTTGGGGCTTTTTTTAGACTTTTAACATCTCATGAATTAGGCCCAAACCAAATAATCTAAAAATAAACCTTGGTACTCCATGGCAACTCACCATACAACAACTGCAGAAATAAAAAATGTTTGCTCTGTCAGATTCTGTTCAGATCTTTATAGAAATTAGTGGAAGCTCTAAATATTATATTTTTGTTTAAATCATTGATATACGGAGGTTTTTTTTTTTTTTTTTTGTATAGTAAGACTCGTTTTTAAATCAATATAAAGAGACCTGAGAGGAGCCTTGAACTTTACTTTACCAAAAACAGATCTCTTTTAGTCTTGGGGTCCACATTTGTGTCTTGGTACCTAAATAGTAACTTCCCCCTTTCAAACTCACCATACATCGGATTGTGTTTATGTAAGAGCTCTGTCATTAAACACTATAATTACTCTGAAGTGGGGAATCACAACTGTATTTATACTTCTGGCTGCCTGGGGCCCCAAAGCCGACCTCTTTTCACTTTGGGTCATTTTAAAATCTAACGTCTGCTTCTGCTACGTCCTTGAGGTTTGGTGCGACATTCACTGATTGGACATCAGAACGCTGCAGCTGTTTGTCTGTTTCTTTGTTTAATGTCTATAAAAACTAAAAAGTGTTTAGACTTTGGATTCCAACTTTGTCAACAACAATGGCGAGGGGGAAAACGAAACGCATACGCACGCACCACGACCCAGCGACAACGTCCACTGTTCAAAAAATTAAGCCAATGCAGAAGTGAAAAAAAAAAAAAAAACTGCATTACCATGAGTGTCTACTTGAGGCTTCAGCCACCATCATTAGGCTTCAAAACTCCAGATCTGAAGCTGCTGGTTTCTGTTGATTTGATCTTTTCTTGGTGAAACTTTCTTGAAAAAAAGCAAACGGCGCAATGTCAAACAGACGCTGGTTAAAAGTGCTCTGAAATTGAGGTCTGGAGCGCTGCCAGTGAAGAAACCACCAGTAGTGGACAAAGGCTTCAATTATCCACTTACCTCTGGCACGGAGTCTTTGAAGAGGATTTTAATTATCCTGAAGAAACCTTGGAAACCCTCAAAGACATGACACACTTCAGCAAACAGAATGTATGGCTCAATTAGCAGAGTTGTTACCAATTAAATTCAGCAGCAAGAGACATCCATTCAGATTCGAGAGGTGGGTATATTTTTGGAATACTGTTGTTGTTGTGAGAAGACCAATCAAGCAGACCTGATGCCTGCGGTGTTGCCATGGTGCTTTCCTACACTGATAATTTGTGTTTGTGCAACCAGTAAAACAAGCCCCAAGGAATTGTTTGAACACACAGCGTGCAGAAATTCAACAAAATTTTCAAATATATCACAAAGTCGTGATTGGCCCGTTGTGCCCCTTCCTGTACACTGCGGGGAAAATGACAGACGATCAGGCTGAAATATGGCCTGACTTCAAAGTCAGTCGTGCGACTCTAAATTTCAGTCAGAATCACACGGTGTATTCACGGTTTAAGGCGCAGCCAGAAAAAAAGTCTGGGTAAGGTCAGGGTGAGAACTTTACAGGACATTAGCGTTCACACATGCAGCTCATCTTGTAAATTTAGGGACATTTTCAGGAGTTTGGTGAATGTTTGAAAAAAACCCACAAGACGTGTGCAAGGATCAGAGAAGTGTACCGATAGTTAACGTGTAAAAAAGTGTTCTAACAGAAGTTCTATCCTTTCAAACTGGATTAAAGAACTATATTTTAGCCAGTCCTTGACCTTTTAACGTTGCTACATTGTTTTTGAACAAAAACGAAACATTTGTTTTTCAAGAACAACAGGATATATTCAGGAAAGTTAATCGCAAGCAAGCGGACGAGGGTTATGACCTCTACATCATAAGAATGATGCATCTAATGAAGCAGCTTCATACGTTTGTTGCCCCTCTTTCAGTCAAAGTATGTTTATGCAAAATCTCACATCGCAAAAACTGTCATTTTAGCATCTGAAGATGTTGCTTCGTCCGCCATTGTACATCGTACTTTTTGTGTCATGTCATGCCTCCTGAGACCCCCTCCCCCCCCCCCCACCCTCCTGTCAGACAGGTAAAAGTTCCCTCTGTGAGGATCGAGTGTGAATCAGAAAAATGGAACATTTCCAGGACAAGCTTTTCTGAAATCTTTGACATTTTCAGGAGTGCATGAGTGAAAAAGTCTACTGTCAGCTCCTTCAGCCCGGGTGTGAGCAGAGTGTCCGGCTCAGGCCACAGCTGGCCCATCGTGCAGGGGTGAGGGGTTGAGAGGGGGCGGGGAAGAGCGGCTGGCCGGACAGCAGCTCTCTGTTTAGATGAATATCAATCTCCCAGGCCGAGCCGCCCCCCCCCCCCCTCGTCACCCCTGGGCTGCGATTGGTCCAGAGGAGACCAACCTGCAGCGGCCGGTGAAAGCTGCTTCATCAGTGTCCGTCCTCTGACAACAATGAGTCTGAATCACTAATGAGCCCCGTCCAGGCCGAGGTGTCCCCCTCTTCTCTATTCTCTCAGTGGCTTTGGACGTGACCAGCAGCCTTCTGTGGTTCAACGCTGGACCAAGGAGGAATGAAACAGACATGATTTGATCAAATAAACACAAACTTTAGCTTTATCACCAAAGAAGATACAAAGCAGGAGGATACAGAGGGAAACGTTTTTCTATTGGGATTAATTTTTGATTTGATTTTTTTGAGAAGTCTAAAGGGGAAGAAGCTTTTGACGTCGAGGAGGCTGTGGAGTAAAAGAAACCAAAATGAAACCAAGAATCCTGCTCACCTGCCTGGCAGCTTTCTACTGTTTGAGTAAGTATCCCTTTAAATCCACTGGTTTATTACTTTGGTTCAGCTTTTTTTAGAGAGTTCAATGTGACGGCTGGGGGAACTTTGCCAAGTGAGAGCAGAGGATGCTCCTGCAGCTGCTGCAGCTTTGACCTTAACTTCAAGTAAATACAACGTTCAATGTTTGGCATCAAAATCCTTCCAGTATGTACACTGATAACCTCCATCATCTTATTTAAAGATCCAAATGTTCCCCATTGAACCTTTCTGTAACGTTGGCAACATCTGTGTTCCAGCAGTGTTGGTTTGTACTTCTATTACTTTATTTTAAGGTTTTTAAACTGTTTCGGCTTTGTCCTCATATAAGTGTAGTATCATATAAGTAGTCCAGGTGTAACCAACAGTGATTGATTGTCAATATCTAAATGCGTGTGAATCTATTTCCACTGAACCCCTGCGCACATATGCACAATATTCAAACTCAGCGTGACTGTAAATATCAGACTTTAAACTTCAAGATCTACAAAAACACTGGATTTGATTGCAGATTGCAGAAATTTGATAGAAAAGCCTTTCAACCCTTTAAGCCAGATACTGTGGCTTCCTTCCTGTGGAAAGCTTCATGAACACTAAACTGATAAGAGTTAAGCATCAAACTGTTGTTTCCAGGGTCAAGAATACACCTTCATAGTCGTGTTACATTTATGTTAAAATACCTCAGAATCCATTTAAATCTATTTTTATTGAAATATTGAAGAACTTTTTTGCTTAACACATCGTAACACTTGATGCCTCCAAGTTCAGGATTGAATTTTCCAAAATAGGCCTTCTTAGTGTGCTTAACACGAACTGAGGTGTAATGTGAGGTATCTCTGAGAAATTGTCTTTGGCTCTGTTCTCATATTCCAATCCAGGTTTTAGCAACGAGGATGTAATGACTACTAGAAGCTCCTGTCGATATCTGCATACACGTGAATCGATTTCCACTGATCCCCTGCATTAATATGCACAATATGCAAACACAGCGTGACTGAAAGTGTCAGGATGTAAACACAAACGGAGCACAGAGTCAACCAAATACTGTGATTCATGTATAGTTTGACAAAAATCTGATCCACAGCATCTTGAGGCCTTCATTGACTAAAGCACAGAAACATCAGGGGGAACTTCTGTTTAGAGTTCATCTTCAATATCAAAGATGAAGAATCTTAAATGTTGTGGAGATCGTTGAAACATGCTGTACCTGTTAATCTGTTTAAGATCTTATTTGGAAAGTTGTTGGAGATAGTCTTTCCAAAAATTATGCAAATTCTGGAGCCATTGTGTCACTTTCTTCCCACCAAACAGAGAAAGCAGGAGGCCATGGAGTGGACATGAATGTGGGGGATGGAGTGCATCCCCCATGTTTTCTCCAACTGAATAAACAACAACAAAGATTTAAATATAAGTTACTAAAACATAATCCAGGGTCCGTGTGTAACCTCTTTCTGGAGGTTTAAGGAATCATAAATACTTCCCCATTTCCTAACTGTTTTTTTTTTTACCATTTTAAAGTTGCTAGAATACAAATGTTAGCATAAAGTCTTAAATGTGCTGACTTGTTTGTGCAATTTGCACGAGCACATTGCCTCCAATTTGTGGTCAGGAAAACAAGAAATTACCCCGATAGTGTGTGTGTCAAGGACTCCAACTTTTGTTGCCATTGCTGGAAAGTTATCGATATTGTTTGATTTTCATTCAAATCTTAACCAAGGTTAAAATCCTGGTATAGTGAGAAATGTTAAGTAGACCTCGAGTTTATTGCTTTCAAGTTGAAGTTGATATTTCTGTTAAAATCAGGGAATATCTTTCCTCTTTTTTTATTTTTTATTTTTTTGTTGGGACCCTAAAATGAATCCCTCTCCCCTCCTCGCTCTAATGAATTCAGACATCCAACATTAAGAGAAAGTGTTCTAGAGAATATAAACAACTTGAGCTCCAAGTAATTTCAACTTTTCGGTTGTTTTATTATCACAATATAAAGTTTAAATTTAAGACCTGAAGCTTTATTTGGGGGCAAACATATTTTATGAAAGAAATAAATTAAGCTTTTTTGCATGGGGGGGGGGGGGGGGGTCAGCGCAGACGGTGTAGGCGGCTCCGTCTTTACCTCCGACTATACAGAGGGGTGAGAGTCACTGACCTCTGATCTCCAGGAGGGGGGAGGGCTGTGGTCAGTGCTGCAGTCTGTAGAAGGGGGAGGACAGAGACACAATAGACCCCCCCCCCCACCCCTCATCCTCAGCCTTCAATGACCTGACCCTCACACCCTCATCTCCATAACACTGCCCCCGGTCTGCGCTCAGATTGAGACCTTATTAAAGATATGTGTGTAAGAGGCAATCCCCCCTGCAGCTGCCCATGACCGTGTCCTCACAGCCTCCCCTCCCCAATGCCGTGTCATGGCTCCTCACCCACTCCCACAGCAGAAACACCCCTCGGCTTAATCCACAGTGGGACACAATGGGGCATGTGGTGGTCCAGGGTTTCCTGCAGTGTGATAAAAAAGAGGCTAACATCTCAATCTGTGCAGAGTTTAGGCTAATGCTTACAGGATTTGAGCATGTTAAAGGTGCGATTAGGAGGCCAAATACCTTCATCCAATCACGAGCTGACGTTATGAGGCGTTAAGGTAGTCTGTGAGCTGAAGTCACTAGCTTCAGTAAAGTAGAACGCCCTTTAAGGTGCCCATTATCAAGATTTAATGTACGACATTGAGGCCAGTAGCACCTTGTAACACCTGAAGGTTTGACTTGTTCTGATGCATTCAAAACGAGGTTCACTCGCTAATACAATGAACCGAGATAAGCTTAGCGATGCACACACACACTTTGTCAATTGTCAAGATTAATGAACAACCTCTGGCCAATCAGAATCAAAGAAAGTTCAACCAGATGATGTCATAATCATAACCAAGTAGTTTCAAGAAGGTGATCCGGCTTGTGTCCAGCTGGACCGATAGGATATCAGTTCTTTACCTGTCAGAACATGTGGAGTCTAAGATAAAGGCAGAAAGTAGCATCTGTTAAGGGTCTGTTTTTAGGTTCCCTTTGGCCTCTCTTCGTGGGACTTTGGATTACATTTCGAGGTACCCTTAAGCATCTACTTCTAAGTACTTTAGGCCTCAGTTGTAATGTCCCTTTGGTGTCTTATTAGGTAACCCCCTTTAGCATAATGTTCTATGGTATTTTTAACCTCTGTTTTAATGTTAAGGGTGTATCTGTTTCAAGGTACCTTTCACATCTGTCTTTGGTTTTAGGTTTCATTTTTTCCCTATCTTCTGTCTTCAGTTTTAAGAACCTTCAAGGTGCGTTTGAGGTAGCTTTAGCTTCTGTTTCAAGGTACCTTCAACATCTGTTTTAAGTTACTTGTGTTTTACTTCAGGGTTTCTTTTATGGTTCTTCAAAGGTGGTGATAGATAGAAACAGGTTTTCTGATTATGTATACTTTTATTCATACTGCGCCAATAACCAAATTGTTCATTTTAACATTTAGAGTCATTGCAACATGATTGAAAGCACACGTGACCTAATGGTAACTATTAGTCACTTTCCTCTTCTACTACCTTTCTCCCATTAGTTTATAGTCTGATCAGTCCAGTAGGGCCTTCACTGATGGTGCACAGTGATGAGTCTCACCTGGCTGTTCCCTCCTCCACAGTGTGTTTAGTGAATCTGAGCATCCTGTCAGTTTTTTGTGTTTAATTTCTTTAATACGAGTATCTGCAGCCTCTCTGATTAAAGCTGCAGGACAAACAACGAGGCCTCCTCTCCACCACATTACAAATTATTGCTTATTGATCCACCTGGCTAGTGGGTGGGGACCTTTTTTCAATCTACTCTGACCATTAGAGATCCACTTCCTCATGCAGATGGCAGATCCTACAGGGGCCCATGACCCATGGGGACCAAATCAGTTGGTGCATGGGTAAGCATGTTATCGATAGATCAGGAGACTGAACAAAAAGGGCAAACCTGAGCCCACTTTAAATTCAAGCTCAATGCTCTTCACACTGTCTTATTTTCTGCTCTTTTTTAATGATCCAAATTGTTAAAAAAGAGAGAGCTGTCAAAACTGCACAAATCGATGGCCAAGTTTCTTCAGAATCTGCACCAAAACCTTTAAAATGTATTTATGCAATTCAGACAGTGCAGGAGTTTGCTTTTCCGAGAATAAGATAAAATATTTATTGATCCCCCACTGGAGGGAATGTGGTTGTTACAAAAGCTACAAAAATCAGGAGTAGAATTTGCAAAAAATACAAAAAAAGTTAAAGAACTTGTTTTTTGGGGGAGGGAGGATTTGGCTTCGAAATCGATTCGATAACATTTTTACGAGAATTGTTTCAAAGTTTAAAAATCTTGTATCTTGTCCTGGTTCGAACAAAGTTGCTTCTGAGGCTCACACATTTCAACATTTGATTAAATATCTGATTTCTTAATTTGAATCAGAATTTAGTCACTTTTATCAGATTTGTTATTTTCTTCTTTGAATGGATGCACTGCAAAAAGTCAGAATAAAAAGAAAGAAAAAGAAAAAGAAAGTTTCCAGAATGGAGCAACATACTTCAGAGTGGAAGTGTCATGTGTTAAGATTTATTTAAAAGAGTTATTTTGTCTCAAAGAATCCACAGATCACTTTAAAAGTGTTGACTGAAAACAGAAAGTAAAATCAGTCGTAAAGTTTCAGTGACAGAGAAACAACCTTCAAACATGATGGACAAAACATGAAATATAAAGAATGCTCAAATATGAAGACTACCTGGTAACAATGATGTCCTCTCAAATAAAATGTATTGAACATTTTAAAAGTCATTTCTGCAGAGTGTTGTAGATATGTAGAGAGGTTTATATTTCCCAAAGTAACATCAGTTTGGACTACATTGATCTTCATTAAACTTTTAAAACCAGCTGTCTTGAACTGTTTAAAATTTACATGGAGTCTTTTAAACAAACATGAAGTAGCTGAAGATGATATGAGTTAAGACATTGAACTTGACACATGACACTTAGAAACTGACCAGCACTTAGCTTAAACAAAAGACCTCTGCAGAGTAGACCCCCCCCCCCTCCCCCCTCCCCACAGCCCCTACAACATCATGTTTGTGAAACTCGGCCACCTCAGAGAAAGGAGAGAGTTTTACTCCCATTAGGAGACAAAGGAGGAAGCCCCGGGGCGATGGGCTTTAATGCCTGCTCAGCCATTCCCATCTTCAACTGCACAATCACTGCTTTAACTTCTCCCTCCAATCAGATTATAGGGGGAGGACAACAAGGGGAAATTAGAGAGACAAGGACATATTATATTGCACATTTTGCAGCATTTGCAGCTTTTTTTGGTATGTCTACATAAATGTGAATAAATGCAAAGTATCTCTCACTAGGTTTGTCACAATACCAGAAAATCCAACAATATTCATATTTGTTTTCACAACATGGCAGAAAAAAGGAGGTCCTAGGCCTCAAATATTGGGTCATTTCTTATTTTTAGTTCCTGACTTGCAGGCAAACTCTTGCACATGGTCCAAATTGCACAAAAATGTTGGCAACATTTAAGGACTGATGCCGACATATTTGTGCAATTTTGACACTGATCTCTCTCTTATTGTGAGCTTTTGAAGAAAATTTGACGGAAAATATTAAAGGCTTGGGCACTTTTGGATATTATGGATCATATAAATAACAGAGATTGAACCTTAAACCTTAAGATGTGAGACTTTTCTTTGACCAAAGCCTTCAACCTTGCAAAGGATCAGAAATAAGAAATATTCTCATTTTCATTCTACTTGCAAATCCAAGCTTGCCTTTCACACGGAGATGTCTAAAGCGGGAGAGAGGATAAAGGAAAATAAATTGATGAAAGGATTTGTATATGGTGATCAGAACCCCCTTCTCTTTCTCTGTCTTTTTTATTGGGGGGTGGGCAGGAATCTGTGAAGTTCAGGGCCAGCAAACAATAGCAGTGAAGGGCTGAGAGAGGAGCTCTGACTGGACACAAGCAACCCCCACACACATCCATCCTCCTTACCCCTGACTCTCTCATGACCCCTGAGGGGCTCGGGGTGATAGTGGGGGGTTGCCGGACAACCCACCCCCTTCAAAAAATCTCATTATGGGCCGATCCCTATATTGAAAACGGTCCAATCTGGAATGCTATGTACTTAATCAAACCACATGCAGGTTCAGGGTGCAGGGAGAGCATCTGACTCCTCCAGTCTGCAGCTGCTTTAAACTCATTTTCTTACCTCCTTTCAGTCTCAAGACACTATTTTTATATCCGTATAGATACAGAGGGGATCCATGGATTTAAGATGTGAATTCTTAACAAGATGGGATTGATCCCTCTTCAGTTGCCAATAAGTCAATGAGCAAACCTCAGAGGTTTAGATGGAAACTGCTTTAAGTTGCAGTTTAATTGGAGCACGGCTATAACATCTATAGTTATCCTTTTTGAATCCTCCATTTTTCACCAGTAGATTGATGTGAGGCTTAAATTTCAGAGAATCATCTGTTATAATTTCTGTAGAGTTGTACTGAGATATGATGCGATATGCTTTAAATGTTTGTAGACTCAGTCACAGACTCTAAAATGTGATGATAGGATGTTCAATTTCGGCTGCATCTTCTAGCACTAAAACCAACTTGTAAATCACAAAAAGGTTGTACAGCTTTTTAAAATCAGTTAAGCACCAACTTTGGTTTATATGCAGCTCAGTACATCATTGCATCATCTGCATAAAGTTGACATTTGCAATGGGAGTCACCACAAAACTGCCGATTCAGAACCTATTAAATACTTTTACCTCAATTTACTATACCTACTAATGCCTTATAATCCATTACTTAACTTTGCCTCAATTTGTCTTGTATCAAGCTAGCTTTAGTTAGCTTATGTTAGCTTACATTGGGTTCTGTATTACTGCTGTATTGGGTCATATAGTTGAGACATAGTATTTACTTTTTTAGATTTGTTGTTGCAAAAGAATGAAACAAAGTGAAAAAGTGAGAGTCTGCAGTCTGTTCTCAGTCTTGCACTTTCTAGTAGACATTATCTTTAGATTGCCAATAGCAACCAGACAGGAATTTCAGCTATAATCTGCAGTACAGTGTTATGTAGGTGTGACATAACCATGTTTGTGTTGACCTGACTCTCTGTAGCCGCTGCCTCTCCTCCATCACTCTCATGCTCTCAGGCCCTTCAGGCCTCACAGGTTGCCACACCATGTGTTCAATAACCGTGGCCACAGAACGCAGAGCAAATCCCCCCATGGGAGCCCTGAATGTCATTACCAGGCCTGAGGGAGTGGAAACTCAGGGGAGGGGGGCTTCGGGGCTCTATCAGCCTGTCCAGACGCAGCTGACCAGTGGACCCACAATCCTCTCTGCTGCTGCAATCTGCTGGTTGGGAGATCTCATTAGACGGAGGACAGATGCTCATTTCTTGATGTGACACATCAGTGCAGCCAATGGCAGAGATCATTAAGAGGAGGGGGGAGCTCAGCTCTATGTTCAAGATGTAGGTTAAATCCCTGGCTGTATTTTACAAATCTACCTATAATCTGAGTGGCCCTGACTACACCCTAGAACCATTTTATCCACTACACCAAATAGTCAGCAGAGGCATCAACCTGCACACACCCAAAGGAATATCAGCTGGATATTAAAATGTTGAATGTACAACATTGTGGTATTTGTATGTGCAGGGACATAATAATTAATTCAATCTCATCAAAGCATAATCTGTGCAGAATGAGTAGGCCCAAAATTCCCATAATTACACAAAAAACAACCAACCAAGTCGGGGGTAAAACATCAACTCCCGTGTTCTGTTACAGAGCAGCTGTGTGTGGTGGAAAAAAGATCTTTCTCTAACAAAAATATCTTAATTTGATGAACTAGTTCTCTAAATTTTGAGCTGAGCTTTTTATTACTGCATAGCTTGTTTTAGTAGTTTCTGTTTGACTTGAAGTAATGATCAATACATTTTGAGCCTGTTTTGGATGTATGAAGGAGGAATAATTTGGCCAAAATGCAATCTTGGAACCAAAGGACTATCTTGAGATGCCAATTCAGTTTTAATTCAGCTCTATGAAGTGATATCTGCGCTCACGGGAAGATATCAATCTGGGAGTAGTTCTCGTCTTTTAACTCCATTCTCAAGTTGATTATTCCCAGACTGCAAAAAAAATAATCAGAGGACAGAAAAGGAAGTGTGTAAGGGTCAATTTTCGAAACATCAGGAAGCCTTAAAATATTGAGGCTAAATTGTTTTCAACTAAAAGCAGTGGGTTCAAACATGGTTGAGGATACTCCTGCTCCAGTTTCTGATCATCACAGTGATTTGAATGTGCAGTGGTACAACAAATATTGGAGGAACCAGACATTGTTATAAGGCCTTTAAGTGAAATTTCACAAATGTGTATTTTCTAACATAGCCGTGGTGCTAAAGAGGGCTCATCTATGTTGATAGTTTTGGTTTTAGTTGTCAAGATTGAGAAATATTTGTCTCTAGGTCTTCTGCCTCCATCCCCAAAACCAAGGAAGTGATTATTTTTTGGTCTGTGGTTCTTATTGCTTAGAAATATCCACACTCATAATGAAATTCCACGTCAGATAACATGACATACTTTAATTGTCTTTGTTGGCAAATCTGTCTGATAATAAGTGAAAAGAACACCATGGAGTCTTGCAGCTTGAAGAAACATTATTTAAAGATTAAATAGAAGAAGTTACAAATAAGTTGAGTTAACATTAATGTGCACTTAATACCAAAACCACGGCATTGTTAATGTTGAGTTTTTCTTAAAAGACCAACTTCTTCCAGAACTTTTTGCTACTGTTTAAACGTTTTATCCGATATTTCCGTGCTATGCGCCCCACTAAGCATTGTAAAGTTATTGCATTGAGCTGAAAGCTGAAGTTTAAAAATGGATCTTACCATTAGTGGTGTCACTTATTACCTTTAGATAGAATTGATAAGACATCTGAAGACATCATGGTTTATTTGTTCTTTAATAAGAGACAAATGTGTACTGATATTGATGTACCATTTTATTAAACATCAGCTAGCCTTCAGGTTGGGAAAGAACTTGAACAAAAAACAACTTTAGACAATTTAAAGTCAAGTTCATCTGCATGCTGCTGTGTGTGGGGTGTGATGCCTGATGGCTGGTTGACAATACATGTTGCAGGAGTTGAAGTAAAGGCCGTATTAGACTGAACAGATGCCAGACTCTGCAGTGACACTGATAAGTCATGGTGCAGGTTCAAGTGCAGCTGCGATTGTTCCAGCCTCACAGCTGGGAAGGAGAGTGGCCATTGCTGGAGTTCAAGGTTCTTTCTTTGCATATGAGGACATTAACACCAAAATAGATGCAGGAGATGGGAAGTGTCACCAAGGTCACGGCGGAGAGGGGACAAGGGCGACGAGGAGAGCTCTGGTGGCATGGGAAAGTCACCTCGGAGATGGATCTGAAAGGATGGGAAGAGATGGGAGGGGTGGAGGGGATGCATAAGAAGGGGCAGATGGTGCCCTTGGGTGCAGGGTGGCTGGGGGTGGATTTTTTTTTTACAGAGGTTGCTGTGGGTTGGGTGCAAATAAGCATATTCACAACACTATTGTCACAATCGGCTCCTGCTACAATGGAGGCTCTCCTAATTTGACCCCTGCAACCCTGGCCTGTGTTCTTGTGTATTGTTGTGGCCCTCTCTGGCTGGATGGCTCGCTGGCATTCACTCGCCATTGTGGCTCGTCTTCAGTAAAAGCGTTATGGGCTGCAAAACCAAATGCACCATCAATCAAATCAAATGGTTTTTGGTGTTGACTGTGGGGTTTTGAGAATTTGGGTCAGGTTTCCTAAGGCTGGGTGTCCAACAGAGAAGCCTCCCCCTGGGCCATTGTCTCTGGAGCCATAGGATGTGCGATGTTGTGATGAAAAATGGTTGGATTTCTATGATCCACCATAAATTTAATATGTATGGATTCAGAAAACTCCTGCAGTGTGAGGTTGCTTTCCCACACAGAAGTTACTGCATGTTTAAACATGAACTTATAGTGATTTTGTACGACAGGCTAACCAATTTAGCAATAACATGTATTCTTTAAGGGGTATTCCTAAACCTGGGCACTTTTTGTTGAAGATGTTTCACCATTTGAATGACCAATAGGTCATCCAGCAGTTTTTAAATTTCTCCAGTAGATTTCTTCAGCCTGCAGTGGTGAAACAGGCTGTAATAGCTGCGAGTGTGTCTTCTAAAAGTTTTTGTTTTTGTCACTGACAGCCTCAGTTTGTTCTTCAATGTTAGAGAAAGCATCCCTACAGAGACAAACCTTTTTGTTCAAGGGGAAGATTTTAATAACCAGAAACAGCTGTTACATCACTCTCTATAAAATCACCAGACTCCACTGATAAAAGGAGTCATACTACCTTGTAGATCACCTTGAGTGTTTCTGGTCTACCTAAGGCATATATTGTGTCAGATCCCTTTTATTGAACATACCAAATTCAAACAAGAACACAAACAAACCAGCTAGGTAGGTAGATAGGTAAACCAGCAACTCCTAGCAGAGGTTGAATTACAGTTTTCAATAATGGAGGGTGATGTAATCGACTAAAAGGTCTGCTTCGTGGGGAGCCTTTCTGTAATGTTGTCAGAACTTAGAATAACAACCTGAGCCTGTCAGGGGTTAGAAATACACTTTGAATGGAGGTCATTTGGACATATTTTTTATGTTTGATCCACCAGTGTGCTGAGTGTAGAGCCTGTTTCCCTGCAACTGATACTCATTGATGTGTCCATGACTTTACATTTTCACTCAAAAAATGCAGAAAATCTTTGGTTTAGATTTCTTTAAAAACATTCAAGCTGATGTTGGTCTATAAACACCTTTTCTGTTTTCTGTAGTTAGCTTTACAATCCCTTTCCCAGCCTTCAGGATGCTTTAAAGGGTTAAGGTTTACACATCTGAGTACACTCCTGTGTAAACAGATAAACATTCAGACATTTCTCTCCCTGATTAAATGTTTTTTCTCCTCCTGTGTTCAGGTTGTTGTTTGGCCTCGGAGCTCTCCTTCCTGGTGGAGCCCAGCGACGTGATCGCCGTCAGGGATCGCCCGCTCATGCTGGACTGTCGGGTTCAGGGCGATGAGCCCATCATG